>NW_007738148.1:13803-40812 GCF_000696425.1 Galeopterus variegatus
TACATTAAACCTAAACATAATAGCTAAAGTTATAAAAGCTCTAGAAGGAAATAATGAAAGGTATTTGCTACAACAGGGTTGTAACAATTTTCTAGATGGGACACAAAAAAGCATGAACAGTAAAAGAAACATAATGTGTTAATTTGAGCTTTATATTAATTGAAAACTTCATTTTAAAACATACCATTAACAAAAAGAGGAGGCAAGAAGCCAAAGACTGGAAGAAAATGCTTGCAATAAAAATATCTGGCAAAGTTCTTGTACTCAGAACAGACAGGTATAAAGAACCCAAACTTCAGTGGAAGAAAAGCAGACAATTAAAAAATGGGGCAAATATTTGAACATACGCTCCACAGAAGATGTTGCACAAATGATAAGTGACCACATTACAAGATGATCAGCATCTTTAATCATTATGGAAATGCACATTAAACCACAATGAGAAACCCATTTTCATTTAAAAAAAAAAAAAAGTGGGGGGGGAGGAAGGACCAATACCAACTGTTGGTAAGGATACGAGATAACCGACACTCAAAATTTGCTGGTGGATTTGTAAAATGATAAAAATGTTTTTAAACATAGTTTGATAGTTTCTTATAAAGCTAAATAACTCACTTACAATATGGCCTAACAATTCCTCTCTTAGATATTAGAACAAAGAAAGCAGAAACATATATCCATGGAGAGACTTGTACAGGAATATACAGAGCACCTTTTTTCATAATAATCTCAATTTGTACACAATCCAAATGTCTATTAAGAGGTGAATGAGTAAATACATTTAGGTATTTAGATATATCTATACCACGGAATTCTATTCAGTAATAAAATAAATGAGCTCTGATAAAATTAATGCAAATAAATCACTGAAACATTATGCTGAGCAAAAGAAGCCAGATGTCAAAGATTCTGTTGATTCTATATCATATGTTACCATTTTTATAAATCTTGGAAATGCCAAATCTAATCTATAGAGATAAAGTATATTATTTGTTTCTTGTTATCAGTGTATTGGGTAGAGAATAACTGGTAATAGGACACTGAAATGTTTGAGGTTATGGAAATATAAACTGTGACTGTGGTTTCATGGTTGTCTATATTTGTCAAAACCCATGAAACCGTGCCCTTAAAATAGGTTTATTACATTATACGCAAAATATTCTTTATAAAATTAGTTAAGTAATAAAGAGACACAACAAAAATTGCATCAGCACTTAAAGTAAGTAAATTGAACCATTTATATGTCAAAATTATGAATATATCTTAAATAGATAAGCCTCATCCATACTAGAGAAACAGTTCCATATAACCGTTTCACCTTTAATGTGAGCAGAAATACTAAATCGTAATATCTGTATGGTGTGAAAAGTGTGGCCTAGGATGAGATGAGAGTTTAAGACCCTTACAAAAACTATATTTAGTCTCTGTAAATAAAACAATTTTCTTTTCTGTAAATAAAACAATAGTATCATTGTGATTCATGATATCTATATATCTATATAGAGATACAGAGAGACAGAGGGAGATAGAGAGACAGAGAGAGAGAGAAAGAGAGAGAGAGGGAGAGAGGGATGGAGGGAGGGAGGAGAGGGAAGATGAAAGCAAAAGAAATTTCACCAAGTTTCTGCTGCTGAGGCCTGAGCCCCTTAGCAAACTCTACATAGAAACATGTCACGAATACATGAATGTTTCTGACAAAGGGAAAAACTGCTAACGAAGGAAAACTTCCTTAAGAAGCCAGCAAATTTTTTTTCAAGAATACTAAAGCAATTTTTGTTTGATTTGCAATTGTTTGGTGTGCTTTTTTTGTTTGTTTGTTTGTTTGTTTTTTGGTTTTTTTTTAATAAATAGTAACACTAAAGTTAAAAAGCTCCTAGTCGGATAAGGTGCTGATAAGGATACTTGACATAGTATAGCCCCACCCCCCATCCTGTTATCACATGCAACGGCATTCACTCCAAAATCTTACTTTCAAACTTCTATTTCGTGACTATCTCCTCCTATTTTTTAGTTCATTATGTGAGAGCACTCATCACGATAGTTATTACCCAGCTGGGATTGCGGAGTCCATCTTTAAACCACTTTCTTAAAAGCACTCAGATTTACTCTCTACAGTTTTACTTCATTTTATGTAACTTCAGCTGTGACTCAACCAAACTCTATGTTGCTGTTGTTTTTTTTCTGCCCTTGCATCCTGGCTACTCACCAGTGGAGAAAAAAGTTATGAAACTTGCCAAACTAGCACCACAAATTTCATATGTGTTTTAAAAATACTCAGTAATTACAGCACATTTTCCAAGCAAATCATTTCTCACTCTCCAAGATGACAATATCTATTTCTTCTTGTCTCTCTAGCTCTTCCATTTTATCCCACCACAACTGATAATATTTTTTCCCCAAATACTTCACTGAGAAAATATAACTTATCAAAGGGAAAGCCTTCACCTTCACACCTGAAATATCAGTAAACCCATTTGTACCCAGATGGATATTTGCTGCCTTTCCCTGTATTATAATGGGAGATATGACTCTTTCTAGTCTCCACCTAACTTTCTCTATTGGGTGCTGCCTACTCATCTCAAAACTCTTGCTCTTGCATTTATGCTCGGTTCCTTCTGCATCATCAGTCTTTCTTGCCTTTTGATAATTACTGCTCCATTATCTATCCCTATCATGCCCTTAAAGCTCCACGTGCCAAAATTAACAATCTTCAGATTGCCAAATCTAGTGGGTGTTTGTCTGTTTTCATATTATTCACCCAACAGTATACAACACATTTAATCTCTCCACCTTCTTGAATTTTTTCTTTAAAAACAGTCTTTAATTTTTTTCTCGAGTTTTTTTTTCAGTCTTTATTTTATTTTTTCTCTCATTCTTTTAGATCTTCTCCCCCCCCCCTTTCCCCCTTTGTTTTCCCCTTGCCCCCTTTCTCCTTCCTTTCCTGGCATCTGGTAATCACTATTTTACTCTCTATTTCTATAAAAATGACTTTTAACCTTTTCATTTTTTGATGGCTCTCTTTCCAACTGACCAATACATTTCGGAGCATTGAAGGAATTAGCATTGGGAACTCATCTTATCTGTCTGTATTTCCTTCTAGGTAATCTCATCTGATATGAGGGTTTTACAAATCATTGCTAGACTTATAATATTAACTATATAACCCCAGCTCAGATTTTTTCCAAGAACTTCAGACCAGTGTATCTACTGCCTTCTTAACATCTCTAACATGTCAGCTAGATAAATAAAAAATTACCAATTATGAGAGAAATGCTGAACATTCCTCAAACCTATTGCTTACCCAGTCTTTCACTTTTCAATAAATTGCATTATTACGCATTGAGTTGCTCAATACAGTATCCTCCAAGTCATAATCTTTCTTCACCTCCAGGATCAGAAACACTGGCAAGTGCTGGAAGTTTGCTTCTTCTACCAAAAACATATCTATTTTTAATTTTTTCATCTTCTTTATTACACTATTCTGATTACCAGCCACAATCATTTTTCCTATGAACTATTATGTTTGCCTTAAGCTTTGTATTGTCTTGCCACATTTTATAGATCCAGTAATTATTCATATAATTTTAAATTTGGATATTATGTAACTCTTCTAGCTAAAATCATTCAATCTTTTTCTATTTCTTTAAGAAAAATACAATGATAACTCTCATAATGGATTTTTCTTTCTGAAAAAATATTGATAATTTATTAAAGGCAACCCAGTTCCTAGAAGATAATATAACATATGTCCTCACAATAAATACATATTGAAAATGACATTGGACATTGGCAGCAGTCCACACATGCAGCAGTCTAATCAGTTGTGAGCTTCAGCATAGGCGGTGGTAGCCCAGGACAGAAAGGCATTACCCAATGTTGCAGGCAGAAACCTGAAATGCAAAAGCTAAGGACAATAAGACAAATGTTTTAAAGGCATTAGACAAGGTAAGTCATTATCTAGTAATGATATAGATGCTATTGGATCACCATTGGGCAATGCCATCCCTGGTTTGGGCATTTTCCTGGGTTGCAATACCATCCATTTTGGTCCTTGATGTTATCAGTAGGTACAAGCAAATCATAGATGGGGCCTCAGTTGGAACCCCTAACAGTAAGCTAATATCTGTCCTATTCTTTGTGAATCCTGGGCAGGCTATAGTGGTCAAGGTAGGGTACCCATTTAAATAAAAAAGGAAATCGCTTGTAATGACAGAGGTAAGGCTGTCCCCCACTGAAATGAGAATACCAAGCCACCAGGGAAAAGGATAGATACCATTTTAGCTTCCAGCCTGTTAAGGTATTACCAGGCAGAAAGTCCTGTGGCAAACACAGAACAAGTCTCTCATCTCGCTGAATGGGCCGCAGTCCGCCTTCCTGTATTTGTACCTTGAGAACCCTGGTTATTGCTGTGCATTCTGCAAGCTGGTCATATGCAGACATGTGCATTGTGGGGGCAGCACTTATAATCTATCTCTTAGGGGAAAATATAAACATATTCAAAATGATCCTTAAAAATTGGTGTTTGTGCTTTTAAAAAATATAGCAGGGCTTTTCTTTTGATGCAAGATTCTCCATATTGGTGTTACAATGTCTAAATTCTCTGAGTTAGTAGCAATCTTACATTCAGTTTCTTATACTAAAAAAGTGTATGATTATACAGTTTTTTTCACAAATAAGGATGACTTTAGGAGCCCTTTCATAAAATATTTTATGAAGAACTTTATGATTCCTTGTGATAAACTCAAAGCTTATATAGAGTAATAATTTCACAATAAGACTACAAAGAATATTTATGAGAAGAAAGTTCTTCAGGTAAAATCTTTCTGGTTTAATTTTTCAGTATATACATTCTCTTCTTTCTTTCTTCATGATCAAAACTATTCTACTGTTTTCCCCAATGTATTTGTGTTTAAAGTATTTTTACAGGCTATATATGTTTGTTTTCTGAGTTTTCATTTGTCTGGGTAGTTTTAAATGTATCACTTTAGCAGTAGAGACTCAAGGTCAGATATTGTAGTTGAACTAACTCATAGATAAAAGTTAAATACTTCACTTTTTGTAGTTTTCTGTGTTTGAGTTAAAATGCTCTGTGACAACCAACTGAATCAAAAGAGAAAACTGCTTTTTTTTTAAAAAAAAAATATTTTTAATAACAATTGAGTGACTTAAAAAATTACTTGTGAAAAGCAAATTTTATTTCATTGGTTTAATATACAGAACTAGTTACAAATATTTATCTTCAGTTTAAAGTAGGCAAAATTAAACTCTAGCATACATCTCACCTACTGCAAAACAATACAACTTTTCCTTATAAATCTCAGAAAAAAATGTTAAATTATAAATGTTTAAGTTTGTAAGCTTATTTACAGGGCAGTGAGAAAGGCAAAGTGCTTAGAAAAAGAGTTTGCATGAGTATCACCAGCATCAGCATTTCCTTTCTATCCCTGGTCTGTTTGTATTAAAATGATGCCTGTTGTTTTCTATCTGACCAAGATGACAATTTCCAAATTCTCAAATGTCTTCATAACAAATCTGGTTACAATTCCAGTTGCTATTATTATTAATGACTAATAGAGTTTAGTAAATTACTAGAGCAGTTTAATTATTTGATCACCAAATTCTGTGATAATGCCAATTGACTGAATTTTTATTTTATTACAAAATGCGATGAGTATAATTTTTAAATGCATTTAAATCAGAGTCTTATTGTCTTCCTTTTGTGGGCTTTGTTACATTTACAATGTTTCATTTCATGGGAAATGCCTCTTATGGGGCTGACTTTAACTAATTGAATTATTTCATCTAATCCATTGTGTACTGTCCTGAAAGTGTTAATTTAATGACAAAAGCATTCAAAATAACAGAGTAAATATATTGTTAATTAACTCATATTATTGGTTTTCTTCCCTTAAATTTTTAAATATTTGAATACAACAGTGTCATTAAATAATTAAGGAGTTAGAACTCAGGAGACCTATTTCTAACTTTTAGGTAAAGTATAATTAGTTCAGAAATGAAATCTCTAAAAGCTTATTACTCAATATCAAAAAGGACTTAGACATGTGCTATTTCTGGTTCACATCTTGAAATGGCATGTCAATCTCTAAAAGCTTATTACTCAATATCAAAAAGGACTTAGCATTTAAAGAGAAAATAATCTAAGTCAGTCATTCGGATCAAATAAATAATTCCATCAAAAAATTTTCTATCTCATTTGCCTCCTTTCACCTCTTTTTTAAGAGAGGAAGAAAAACCCCATCTGTTATACTTTCTATTCTTCCTTGCAAGGCTTAACAGGCTTCATATACTTTTAAGATTGTATGCAATTCTGTAAGAAAATAATCTAAGTGATTCATTTTCAGAAATAATTCAGGCCCAGCCCAAAAGTTGTCTGACTGGTTCAGCCCATTCCTGGGGGGAGGGTCACTGAATAGATAAAGTTGTCCCTCAAATACTAGTGAGTTACCAGCCCTTAATTGTTTACTTCAGATGATAAAGTTGTCTTTGAGATGGTAATGAGTTAATAGCCCTTTATTGTTCTCTTTAATTCCTAATGTTTCTCCTTTCACAGGGTTTTGGGTGGGCTTTTTTTGCAGGCTTGTCCTGAGCCCTCAGACAAAGAAAATTCCTACAAGGGGGTAGTAAATTGGGGTACTCTTAGACATCATCCGGGAAGATTGTGCACCCCATAGCACTCTCAGCCGAGGAGGAGGTGGGGGCAGGGTCTTGCACATTAGGAAATAAATTGCTTGTTACAGCCCTTTTCCGTGTGACAGCCTGTCAGACACCCCAACCTTACAAGATGGTAATTAAAGTCTTGCTTTGCTGTACCTTTTGTCTCCATGTCCATCCTTGGGCATTGGATGGGTGAGGGTGTTTCTCACAGATACCACGTGTGGAATTTCATAATTGTGTATTTGCATACTTGCATTTTGACAGAATGCATCTTTGAAATAAGTAGGTGTGTGTGTGGAGGGGAGGTGGGTGTCAGTTAAGTAATTGAATAATGGACACAAATATAAGGAAGGAAATAAGTCAGCGAAGGAAATAAGTGTTGCTTAACCTCCCAAGGATTTGTCACTCCTTTTGCCCTGGATGACGGAGCCACCAAAGATTACTCAAAGCCCATCTCTTCTGAGCAGTGAGAAGCCTGAAAAAGGGGTTAATTTCCCAGAACCCTCAAGAGCAAGGCATTCCTTCCATTTGGGAAATTAACTATGAATTGGGGTTCTTTTCCTGCATTTATTTTCCAGCCCAGGAATTTACAGCAAGAGACATAGTTGGAGTTTTTGCTAAGAACCATTTAACAAGTTTTAACAATAGAAGCTGGTAACATAAAATTAAGTCAATCCACTAACAAAAGCTTGATTTTAGCAAACATTCTCTTCTTACAGCTATTTCCAAGTATCTTTACATATCAATTAGTAACCTATCTGTCTTTGAGCCAGCAACCTTGCTGTGTTACAATTCTTTATCTTACAACAGAGACTCTATAGCCTGGGGAAAATTTCCTGTCCTTTTGAAGGTCAATATTTGAAACTGCAAGGCTTTGGAAAACCAGGCCTTGTGAAGTACATTTGCTTTATGAATACTCCACAAATAAGTATTCAGTAATACCTGTGTACATTGTATTATATTCAACACACATAATGTTTTGTTACTGCTTCAGAATTTTTTTATACTGATCAAATGGAAGTAGAAAAATTTTGAATACCTCTAAGGTCCTATACTTCAAGAGCCTAAGTGTTACAGACAGCATGCATCACTTATATTCATTCATACATATCTGCTCTGAGAATTCCGACTTTCTTTTAAATTGCTGCTGAGGACATAGAAGTATTGCATTTTTTCTGTATTTATTTTCAAGGGATTTTGCTGCCACTATTCATTTATTAGTTCTAGTAATTTTTTAGTGGAGTCTTGTAGGGTTTTCTCTCTATAGGATCATGTCATCTGCAAATCAGGATAGTTTGACATCCTCCCATCCAATTTGGATCCTCTTTATTCCTTTCTCTTGCCTTACTTATTCTGGCTAGAACTCCCAGTACTATGTTTACTGGGAGTAGGAAAATTGGGCATTCTTGTCTTGTCCAGATGTTTGGAGAAAATCCTCTAATTTTTATCCATTCAATATAATATTAGCTGGGGGGTTATTATATATGGCCTTTCTTAAGAAAACTGAAAATAAATGTCTCAAAAATTGATGAATTTATTTTTTTCTGATTAATTACTCCATTAAGTAAAAGAGCATACACATAGAGTATACCAGCTGCTATCTGTGGCATTTTCATAAAAAATATTTGTTTACACAGAGTGAAGTATTGATCAAAATAAGAATACTAATAGATCTGCAACATAACCAGTGCCACTTTAGACAAGCCCAAGTACAAAATGGCACCACCCACCTCCTCCACTCCCCTTCTCCCTTCCCAAGAAGCCTCCTGACTTAAACAGAAACCCCTTTTGCTTCCGCAAGGATGCAGTTCTCCACCCTGATCCACATTAGCATAATGAACCTCCTTGATGGTATCAGCCAGCCCTTGGTGCACTATATAAGCTCTACCACCCCTACACCTGGGCATCCCGGGCTGTTCTGCACTTTGGGAACAGCCTGGCAGATTCTTTTCCTTTAATAAAGCTTGAACAGTACCTGGCATCTCAGCTCACTTTCTTTCATTGGATTTAAAAAATATATTGTCATTTAGCCAAAAATTTTACTAATTGATTTAAATATTTGGAAGCCATATTTATCTTATAACATAGTCCTTTCTGAACATGTGCTTGTATCCGTGTGTGTGTGTGTGTGTGTGTGTGTATAAATATTATTCTTTCTAGTAAGAGAACAGTAAAAATTCAAAACTAGCAAAGTAAGAAAGGAGAATTTAAAAACACTTGGTAAACTCCATGAAATTCTGTAAAATTAAATAAATTAATAAGTAAATAACAGGTAAATAACAAAATATGTAATCAAGCATTTTAAACCCAAAACTTGTCAAATAAAGTAGATTGTCACAATAAGTAATAATCCAACACATGCACATGCATACACAGACACATACACACACAAATAGCTACACATACTTTGTAGGAAAAAAATAAATATAGGAGAAGTCAAAGTTTGAAAGTAAAAAAAAAATGGAAAAAGTTAAACTGGAATATATTTACCAAATGTGAACCAAATTAAAGTGTTTGCATGTAAAATTCTTATAAGATTATTGATGTATAAATCTCATCAGAGTAAAAGAGGGTTACTCATATTTGCTGGTTATCTTCCATTTGCCTTTCAGATTTATTCTCCCCAATCTCAGCTCTGCACTGTGCTCCAGAAGGCTGACATTGCATCAAAAGATTCTCTAGACCTCTAGTTTCTACTTCACCTTAGCCAAAAGGAGTCACTGCCCGAGATCAGAGGAAATGTTAAATTGGAGGGTTTACTTCTTGCTTTCTTTCCTTCACATTTGCTGTAAGGCAGGTCTGCCTGAATCAACATCTTCATCTCCTGCCACATAGCCCTCTGTAACTACCTACCTTCTCAGAAATCAAATAGCTTCTCCTTTCTTTAAGATTAGAGGTGGTAATGGCATCCCATTGTTACTAGTGCTGTGGGATGCACTATCTCTTGTAGGCTTTCTTAAATCATACCTGCTTGCATAAATAATCCTATTTTGTATATGCTGTACTTTGGTCCCTCACCTATTTGATGTCTGTACAGCTAACACACTTGCCCAGGTAAAATGGCATTCAAGTATACACAGCACAAGTTATATTATTACCACCAGAGTGGCATGGGATGAAGTACCATGGAAGGGCAAGTTTTGAGAGATTAATCATCTTTGTTACTTAGTTGCTAGGATTACAATAGTGATTATAAAAATTTTTAGAGTTTTGTGACATCTTATGGCACTAAGGAGCATATATTGGAAAAAGAACAAAGAAAACTCTGAATGTCTGCATCAAAGTATATGTATAAAATCTGGTAATTCCACATTTGGAAAGAGCTTCCATTTCCAAAAGTTACTTGGCAAATATGACAATAGACCAAGCTTCACGACCTAATTAATTAAGTTGCAGAATTAATTAAATGTTCAACCCCTCTATACAAGGTGTATAAGTCCATTGCTGTTGCTTAAAACAGAATACTTGAAACTGGATAATTTATAAGAAAACAAAATTTGTATCTTACAGTTTCAGAGGCTGGGAAGTCCAAAGTCCAGGGAACACATCAGATGAGGGCCTTCTACAGCAAGGAAGGGTGTAACATGGGGAGAATGGGCTGGAAAAGAGACCTAACCTGCTCACTTGCTCTCCTTAAAAAGCAATCAGAACCAGGCCCCTGACCACCCCTTAAACCATCAACCCATTACTCCATGAATGGATCAATCCATTTAGCAGGACATGGTTCTCACAATCTAATCATCTCTTAAAAGCCCCACCTTTCAATTACCATACTTTGATTTTCTACCCTTTCACCCCTGTTACAATGCAGATCAAGTTTCCAACACATGAACTTTTGGGGAACACATTTGACCCACAGCATGAGGGTACTTCAAAAGGCTTATGGAAAGGTTTGCATCATCTTTTAATTCTATTTTTCCATGAACTTTCTTAAGTACCCTCTTATTTATTGCACTAAGTCAAAGGCATTGATGGAGAAAAAATGGAGACCTGAGATGGAGAGATACAAATGAAATCTTTTAATACTAAAAATTCTTAAATCAAACTTTCTCCTCTCTGCCAGCGATCTGGCTTTTGTTGTTGTTTTTGTTGTTAATTTTTTAATTTATTTTATTTTTATTGATTATACATATTCGGGGGTTCAAAGCTGACTATTACCACTGGTGCCCAAGATGCAATGGTCAGATAGAAACTATCGGCATGCCCATTACCACAAATTGTGATTATTCACTGTGTATCTCACCCAATTAATCCTTGACATCCCTCCCCCACCCCAACCCACTGCATTCCTAGGTATGTTCTCTCCCTCTGCACGTCCAGTGGACCACTGTGGTTTTCTTTCCTCCCTTCTTTCTCTCTTAGCTCCCACTTATGAGTGAAGACATGAAGCAAGCAGTCTTTACCTGCTTGATTAGATAACTGTCACTGGGTAGCAAATTACCCTAAATTTCAAAACAACAAACATTTGTCATCTCACATCATTCTGAGGATCAAAAGCCTAATTGTGGTTTAGCTGGTGTTTCTAATTTGGTGTTTCTTATGTGTTTTCAGTCACTATGTGAGTTGGGGTGAAGTCATCTGAAGATTTAACTGGAGCTGGAGGAATTTCTTCTACAAAAGTTAACCCACATGCCTGTGAGCTGGAGTACCCAGTTCTTGCCATGTATGAGATAATAAATGCTTATTGGTGTAAGCCACTAAGTTTCTGGGTAATTCTGTATGTAGCAATAGATAATGAATACAGATTTTTGGTGTCAGGATTAAGATGTGAGCATAATAAATCCTAAAATATGGAAATGACTTTGAAAATGGTCCTGGGCAGTAACCAGAAAAACTTTGTCAAAAATAATAGTAAAAGCTTAACTTGCCTTGAAAGAACTTTTGGTATAATTCTATACATTTCATGAGTTGTCAGTAAGGGCTCAATGGAAGAGAAACTGGAGGAAGGGGGAGCCTTGTTATGTGTCCGAAAGCTTAGCAACTTTCAATGCAGAAAGTAGAAATTATATCTAATAAACTGGATGACCTAGGTAAGAATATTTCCAGCCTCAACTTTCCTACTTAGTGTCATAACATAATCTGGAAGAATCTTGATTATTCCACAGAATGTGATATTCACCCATCTGAATGATGCCATAATATTCACGGGACCTGATAAAAACTAGGTAACAGTCATTGCATATGATTTTGGAAGACAGAAATGTCCATAGAAATTCATGTGCTGAAATCTCAGTCAAATTTCTAGTGGTCCAGTTATCATGCACATGTTGGCAAATTCTCTGTAAATTTCCTTGTTGTTAAACAAAAGATGAGATGCTATATTATTGGAGTTCAAGGTGAAAATCCCATCAGAATGCTTCAAAGTGCTTCTTTGTTCCCTTTGATTTGGTTATGTTTCATTTGGACCTGCTGCTCCAACACATTAACCAGTGACTCATAAGACTGTCAGTTCTGAGTTGTGATTAGAGAAAAGAAAGGCTTTATAGTAGGTACAGTCAGGGATGCAAACTGCTTTGACATTCTGACCACATGTCTCATCATAGCAAATAGTATTGGAAATGTCTGTAGGAAAGATAAAGATATATACGGAAATTCTGCCAAGTCCCATAGGTATATTACAGGGAAGACTTCAAAAGTTTTATAAAAAGGCTGTATCCTCTTCTGCCACCAAATATTTTACAATTTAAAAGCTTCATCTGCTTTGTTACTAAGTCTTGGTAGAGATGAAATCTTGAACATGGGGGCCCCAAATGACTATGGTTCTATCACGAACCACCTGCCATCTGGCTCACTAAACCATGACACTAAGCATGCGTAACAATAATCCATTGTAAAATGTCCACACTTTTGTAAGTGGTATTTTTTTCATTAAACATTCTTCGAATTTTTCAGTTTGAATGTACGTTATGTTTCTGCTGGGACCCTGACTAATATGAGCGGTCTTCAAAAATCTCATTGAAAGATTTGTATTAGCTTTCAATTCTATTTATCTTTGAACTTTTTGAAGCATCCTTGTACATCTCATAGTGATGAAAGTTATAAATTGGTAGAAAGAACTCCCTATTGTAAATATAAAGTACCGAAGAATGAAATTCCAAATATATAAAGCTACATTAAAAAATTATAAATGTAAAGTGTCAAATCGATCATTAGAGTAGTATCTTTTAACAAATCTCTAAGTAATTGAGAGTTAGCAGAAATATGGAAGATTTGCACAACATAAATAAACAAGCTGAACATAACTTGTGTTCAAACTTTCTATGAAAGGAAACATTAATTTCAAGCACTCATGAAATAAAAATTGAAATAAAAATTGACTAAGTGCCAATGTATCAAGATGCAGATGAAATGACAAAAATTACAAAACCTCAGGAACATAGAACCCAAATTTGTTTGCCTGCATTCAAATAAATTGTCAATCAATAATTACTTTTAATGCACTTGGATACTATATTAGGCTATTTCTATTGCTTATAGCAAAATACTTAAAACTGCATGATTTCTAAAGAAAACAAAATTCATTGCTTGCACTTCCTGAGGCTGTGAATTTCAAAGTCCTTCTGGTGGTGGTGACAGTGACCCAGAGGTCTCACATAGCACGATGGTGGAAGCAGAGAGAGCACAGAGAAAGATTAACCTCATTCACTCTCCTTTTAAAGCCCTCAGGACCATGCCCATGACCACCAATTTTAATCCATTCCCTATAGCATGGACCTACAATCTAATCACATCTTCAAAGCTCCATCTTTCAATTACCATAATAGGGTTTTCCACCCTCAATAGTTAAAGTGAGGGTTAAGCTTCAAAGAGATTGGGGGGAGGCATCCAGTCTACAGCCTTCTGCCCTTGACCCCCCTCTTCACATACAAACAAATTCATTTCATCCCCAAAGTCTTAACTTGTTTCAACTCAAAAGTCCAAAGTTCAAAGTCCTATCTCTGAAATCAAAACAATTTATCTACTGCCAAGACACAATGGTAGGACAAGCACAGGGTACATATTCCCATTCCAAAAGGGAGAAACAGGCCAGAATAAAGGGATAACAGGTCCTAAGCAAATCCAAAATACAGCAGAGCAGGCATTAAATCTTCAGAGCTGGTGAATCATGTACCTTGACTCCATGTTCCATATCCTCTGCACACTGTTGTGAAGGTTGGGTCCCAAAGTCCTTGGTCAGCTCCACTCCTATGACTTTCCTGATTTCAGGCTATACTTCAGCTTTCCTAAGCTGGGGTTCTGCGATGGTAGCTCCACAAGCCTGGGGTCTCCATGGCAGTCCCACTGTCATGGCTCCACTAGGCATGGCACTGTTGGGGTTTCTTTGCTGCAACTCTGACCCCATGTTTCCACTCAATATTGCTGTAGTGAAGAGTCTATGTGGTGAATCTGACCCTGCCACAGATCTTGTCCTGGGCCCCCAGGCTTTTCCATACATCCTTTGAAATTGGGGCAGAGTCGCTCAAGCTTTCACAGCTCTGGAATTTGCCAACCTGAAGACAACACCACACGGATGCCACCAAGACTTCCTGCTTATATCTTCCCAAGCTGCAGGTCCAGCCAAACTTGGGACAAATTAAACCACGGCAGCTCAGGATTGTACAGTCAGGTGCAGGACTAAGGAAGAGTTATATCCTTGGAGACTGAGTCATGTAGCCTTTCTATGCATATAATAAATTGCATATGCTTAGAAAAATGCCTTACTTGAAGATTTGTTAAAATTTCCCTTTAAAGTAATCTGAAACTTGTCCTTTCTTATGGAGAAGTTTTTTGACTATCTTGTCATTTTGCTTTGTGTTTCTTATGTTATTCATGTTTTCAATTACTCTTGGAATATAATTTGATATAATTTGATTTTTTGCTTGTTCCTAGCAAAAATAAAGTTATCAAAATTATTTATATAAAATTATTTTTCAATTGATTGTATTCTGTATTTCTTATCATTTGTTTAGATTATTATTCAGTGATCATTCTTTTCATTTCTAAGACTTTTATTTAACTGCTTGCAACTCTCTGATGATAATGGTAACGTTTATTCCAAAGATTTTCTTTTCCTTCTACTGGCTCTAATTTAAATTTCTTTATGTATGCTTTGCCTAAATATATAATAATTCTTGATTTTGTGTTCTTTTATGTGTTCAACTTCATGATCAACTTTGGTGGTTGTGAATAGGCAGCACACTCTTTTCGGCAGATTGTAAGAAGTTGTGTAGTGTTGTGCTTGGTGACATGTAAGTGGGATCTGGAGGGACTTCTTGCTTCTGGAATTTGCTTCTTCTGGAAGGTTATTCTGGGTTTTCCCTTGTGTTTTAACACTAACTAGATAACAACCATCCATGGGTTTTTTATACAGAGTCATTGCTACTGTCCAAAGAAGAGGATAAGAAATAAGGAGAAGCCAATTGCCTGACTGCCTGGTGCTGTACTATTCCCAGCACATCACTTCTCTCTAGTCCTATGTACCCTTGACTTAATGTATCTCCTGCCTCCAAGCACAGAATACTCTCAGTGATATTTCCTCATTGCTTTTAACATTATTTGTTGCCTAGTTCTTCAGGGTACGGTTTCCTTCTTGAAAGTGTTCTCACTTGTTTTTCATCTACTCTCTTAGTTTTAAATTTCTATCTAGTCTCCAGAAACAAATGGAAACACCACCTCTTCTATACTTTTCAAAAATGTATTCATTTGCTGGCACTATTTATTTATTATGTTCTCCTTTTTTCTCATATAGAAATTTGTAGAACCGAAAAAAATTTTTTTGAAGAAGGGTGATCAAATGTAGCAGGGATAACGAGTACATAATCCAATGTGTGTAATGTTATTCTTATTGGTGGATTAGTCTGGAATGTTATTTCAAAAACCCTGAAGCAAATTATTTTATTTTACTGATGAAGAAATTGAGCTGAGAGAATTTGAGCAACTCACCCAAGGTTACACATATTCTATCAATGACTGGGTTACAACCTTATCCAGAAGTTTCATAATTGATATACCTTTTAATCTGGAAAAATAGAACAGTCTGTTTCTATATCTGTGACTAGGAAAGGCACCCAAGTGTTCCCAATTCTACAGTACATAATGAATAATAATTTTTCTATATCTCTTCAAGTCCTTATCATCAGCCTTGTTAGCCAATCTACCTCTCTCTAACTTATGTGCTCATGTCAAATGATACTGTACGATTTACTACTCTCTGAAGTACCAGATAAAATAAAATTAAAAAGTAACATAAAAATAAATTCTATTTTAAGAAACAGAGAAAAGTACTTCACTTGAGTTTTAAGGTAGACATTTTGCCAGGCATTTACACCAAGAACACCAATATCCTGCTCAAAGCATATTAAATAATCAGAAAATCTCTAATAATAATAACAACACAAATAGCTAGCATTATTCATGAATAGTCAAACTGAGGGATATAACTACAAATGAATGGAACAAATTCTATAGGACTTCTTTAGAAATATAATTTGTTGCATGAGATTAGTATAGTGTGTTTTATATAACAACAAAAAGTAATAGTGTTGATTTTCTTATTATTGCAATTGTTTCAATATTTGCATGTATTCACACATATATTAAGAATAAAATATATTTTAGCTAATATATTAGCATATTTTGCTGTACTCCCTTACTCCCTAAGGTAATTCTCATGCAATGTTGAAAGTGATTAATTTTATTAAATTCATGGGGCACTTGATGTTTAATTACAAGAACTATTAACATATTAATAAAACATTATTTGATACATTTAAACAGTGTGTGTTGGGATACAAGATACCTGATTAAAAAATGAGCAAAGCAGATGAATAGGCATTTCTCGAAGGAAGATATACAAATGGCCAACAGACACATGAAAAACTGCTCAGCATCACTCAGCATCAGAGAAATGCAAATCAAAACCAGATTGAGATATCATCTCACCCCAGTTAGACTGGCTATTATCAAAAAGACAGAGAATAACAAACACTGGCAAGGATGTGGAGAAATGGGAACACTCCTACACTATTGGTGGGACTATAAATTGGTGCAGCCATTATGGAAAACTGTATGGAGGTGCCTCAAACAACTACAGATAGAAATGCCATATGACACAGCAATTTTACTATTGGGTGTGTACCCAAAGGAATGGAAGTCATCATGTTGAAGGGATACATAAACTCCCAAATTCACTGTGGCTCTATTTATAATACCCAAGAGTTGGAACCAACCTAAATATTCATTGCTGGATGACTAAACAAGGTAAATGTGGTGTATTTACAGAATAGAATACTACTCTGCCATAAAAAAGCAAAAAATTCTATCATTCACAGCAACATGGATGAACTTAGAGAAAATTATATTAAGTAAAATAAGCCAGGCACAGAAAGAGAAATACCACATGTCCTTACTCATAAGTGGGATCTAAAAAAATAAAGAAATAAATTAAAAAAAGAAAGAAGATATAGTAATCATAATAATACGTTGAACTTTCAAATGGAGAGAACAGAACTTATGTTATCAGAGGAGGGAAAGGGGGCAAGGGGGAAGAGTAAGGGAGGAATAGGTAAAGGGCCTCAAAAAATGATTACATTGTACAATGTATAACATAGTTTAATCTACAACATATCTTACCCCATTATCTTCTTTTTGTTTCCTTGGTTCTTTCTTTGTTGTTGGTGTGGACAATTAGAATGGTCCAACTGTAGAATCTGCTGTCACTCTTAGGACTCTGATCTCTCCTATATTGGAAAGGAAAACTGAAGAAGAAGCTGTCTTAAGATTCACCTCCTCTCTCCTCCACACTGAAAGATTATAGGAGACAAATGGCAAACTAAGGTTCATATGTCTCCACACAGCGTTACTAACTAATAAATTTGAAATGTACTGATCAACTATCTTCTTTTTCTGCTCTGTCCTTTCCCATCATGGAACCAATTTGAAGCAGACTGTGATCAAAATCAAGGAGTGGCTGGTCAGTCTACACATGAAGTTCAAGATAGCGTCTCAAACTCTGGTGAAGAGTCTCTGTAAAAATATATTTTGGTAAATATCAGTTTAAAAACCCTATCCATTTATATAGCATAATTGAACATTGTTTTTATTTAATTATCATGCTCTAAAATCCAGTCTTTCCTGTTTCAGAAAATCATACTCTTATTTCCATGGCGATTTGGTCTCACAGTTAAAATAATCAATCAACTATAACATCCCAATAGAGATATATGTTCAAACTACCTGTAAATATTTTATAATTTATATTTCTAATTATTGTATTTTTTAAATCATTTTGAATTGGTCTATGAAGGCACAACTTTTCCTCCCAAGGGGCTAGTACAATTTCAAACAATTATTGAAAGATTCCTATTTTGTCCTTTTATTTCAAACTATTAAAATCTAAATCAAAGGAAACTCTGAATTAAATATGAAAGAATAATTTACACAGAAATACAATCCTTATATAAAATTTATATTTTAACTCTAAATTAGTACCTCTAAAGATCATGTTTTCTTTCTAAATATTTGTATAATAGTTTTTTTCTTATTTAAACTAGATAGAATTGGCACAAATTATGGCCTGCCTGACTAACACGATAAATGTAAATAGCAAATTTTGTGATGTGATTCTCAATTGAGTGACACAAAATGATTTGGGTAATAACCTCTTTTCTCATGGGAATGATGGTGAAGCATAACAAAATTATCTAAAATAAGTAGCAAGATAAATAGCATGTTCTACTGTGAAATAGAAGAAAACCTTGGCAAATAACTTAAGAAATTACTGAGAATTGGATGATATTTACAGTTTAGAATCTCTGGGAATATGAACTGTAATCCATTGAAATAAGAATTATGCCTATGTTAAATTTTATTTTATTTATTTATTTATTTTTTTAAATAAAGATGACCGGTAAGGGGATCTTAACCCTTGACTTGGTGTTGTCAGCACCACGCTCAGCCAGTAAGAAAACCGGCCATCCCTATGTGGGATCCGAACCCGGGGCCTTGGTGTTATCAGCACCGCACTCTCCCGAGTGAGCCACGGGCCGGCCCTTAAATTTTATTTTTGATGGAGTGCCAAATGTTTAAATAATTATGTGTAGTATACCTCGAAAAGTCTGTGTGGCTTGGATAAGCAAAGTAATTGCAAAAGTTTATTTATTAATAGGATAGATAAATGAATAAAATAACAGGAGATGGAAGATGCAGGATGTTCCAGAAAATAGATGTAATAGAAATGGATTTATAAAAAACAAAAGAAAAAAAACCTTTATGGCTGTTGAGAATTTGTAGAGAATTTCTCTCTACTTCATGTCTACATCAAGTATATCTTTATAATTTTATGAATTGCATAGTTTCTTATGTAAAACATAACACTGTTTTATCAAATTTTGTGCACTGTTCATCAATAAACTTATAACTTTGAATAAGTAGAATATGAATTTTGGCCTATACTTTACACTATATGTCACCTATATACTTTTTAAAAACTCAAAACTATATTGATTATTTAAAGAGAGTGCAATGGCCAGAAGCACTTAGATGGGATCCGAAGATCATATGAAGAAGAACAGCATTTACATGGGGGTCAGAAAGGTGATGCTTGGGTGGTCCCCAGGGCTGAACAGGTCCAGTACTGTGGAAAAGAGGACATGGAAGGAGGGCATCCTTTGACCTGGGTCCTGGGCCCCAAATGGAGAATGTTTCATCCCAGGACCCAAGTGGACCCCACTATTTGGTGCTACGGCCACCCAGATGAGCATAAGCCCTGGAAGTGTGGTCAGTGAGAAGAAACCAGGTTAGAGCTGGATCACCAAATTGATGACTTTGCTATGCTTTCATGGCCTGGAAGATCCAGAGTCACTGACTATAACGTTCCTATGTTATTTAGGTTATGGATTTTGATTTTATCTTTAAAGGTGCCACTTCAATTTACTATGGTAGAATTTCCCTCATGACCACTGAAGTACAAATTAGACAGGATGTGCTATTAGACTTCTGTTTACTAGAATGTTAAGTAACCTAATCTCCTTTCACTTTCCTTATGTGCTATTTTTAAGGCTGAGTTAGAATTTAATTTAATTTAATTTTGTGTTCTCCAAAACTCTGATGTACACTGTGTTAGGTGATAGAAATGTAAGAATGGATCAAACTAAGTCTCTGACTTTAAAGAAAACATGTTCCAATGAGACACAGACATCTCCTAAATAATTACAATCTGAACGATCCAGAGTGACCAGTGGCAATAATTTCTATGAGAGAACAGGACAAAGCAATCCTGCCAAAATGTAGGGAGTACCCTTCATTGTAACCATGATGCCATCTCCATTAAGAATTCTTTTTCAGGCAGTGTACCCAGACTTACTATGATTCACAGCAGCAGTTCCCTAAAATTTAAAGTGTTCAAGAAACTTTCTCTTGGGCAAAGTGTAACTTCACAGCTTCTTTTGTTTTAAGAAAGCACTTCACCATCTCGTTTGTGCTGTATCCGAAAAATAAGATGCGTCTTATTTTTCAGGATCAAATTTCTCTAATTAAAATCATTCTCTGGACATTGATTGCAAGGGACTTTCCCACTAAGTTAAAGGGCAATAAAAACAAACAAACAAAGCAGGACGAAAACAGAAGAAAAATCTTTTTGTCTAGCGTTTTCAGTAAAAACATGTTGCAGTTTTCCTCAGATATTTCTTATAAATTGGTTTAAATGTGCTGAAGTTACTTAGAAATATTGCAGAATAAGAGTGAGCATAGCAATTTATCCTACAATTCTGTAATTGACTGTAGTAATGATTCAAATTCTGTAGTCTCAATCACAGCCATCAAAAAAAGTGACATTTATTTTGAAGGAACAAGAAGACAATTCAATAATCAGTTCAGTCACCTAGCTTTAACAAAATTTCATTCTTAACGTGGTACATGCCAATAGAGGCAGAACATTTTACAATTGGATTGATGCAAGTTTTTTCATGAAATATTACAAAAACTTTCTGCATTGAAGCTTGACTCCTACCGGGCTCCATTGGCAGGTTTTACGTATGCCAACCTTCAAGCAGAATGTGTACTACAGCGGCAGCCTCACTTCATGACAAATGACTTTTCTTCATGTAGCTTAATTTTTTCCATCATTTTTCTCATTAGGGGCAGTGTCTGCTTCTAAATTAATTCATTCACTTAAAAATTATTACTTCAAAAGCAAAAAAAAAAAAAAAAAGTGACTTGGCTTTTCTAACCTTGAGGAAACAAAAACCAAGTAAAAATATAAAGCTGTTCTTGGTCTTATCAGGATTAATCATCTGAATATAAAAAATGACAAACCATAAAAATAAAATAAAATACTTACTCCCTTTACAAATTGAAGCTTCCATCAAACGGTTTCAAAGTACTTGTTTCTTGCCTCATAAAATGCATATGTTCAACCTTGAAACAGAGAAATCATTTTTTTCTTCTTTCTCACTGTTAAAGCTATTTTTCTTTGTTACAAAAGGTTATAGACTATAATAACTGACAATAATAAACATGAATATTTTCAACCTTGAAACAGAGAAATCATTTTTTTCTTCTTTCTCACAGATAAAGCTATTTTTCTTTGTTACAAAAGGTTATAGACTATAATAACTGACAATAATAAACATGTATGGATAATGTCCTTGCACTGTACTACATAGATTAAACCTAGTTAAGCATAAAGAAATTAAAACTTCAGTAAATCATGTTCTGGTTGCAGGCGTGCTAACAATTCAATACTTAAGGAACAGAATTTACAAAATATGCCATTGTAGAATCTATAAAGGCATCATTTTATTTATCTACCTCTAGTCACAGGTAAGAGTCTTGAGGATTTTTAACTATGTAAGTTGTCTCTTATAAGCTCACTAAATTCTAGAGATGTATTAATGTGCTAATATTATGATAAAAGACATAAGCATGTTAATTTTTTCAATGTATTAAAATTATTTCAGCCTTAAAATTTTCAGCTATAAGCTATTACTTAGCAATAATGTGACAAAATCTATGTTTTAACATATTTTTGCTATATTTTATTGTGAAGATTTTAAAAATAAAGCTTAACAATATTCAAATTATATTGTTGAAAATTTCATAAATTCAATGCAGTCATCTCCATTCTTTACGGTCAGGATTTTAAACTGTACTTTAAATTGTACTCCCATGTTGACAGTTTTTGATAGTATATAGGTTTAAAGCATCACCTGATCTATTTCTACAGATTATTTTTCTGCTTATGTTTTCTGATATCTTCTGTTTACTATTATACAGACATATATGAAATAAGTTTGAAAATTAAGAAAATCTTTCCATTCTGCCATTGCCAGGCATTGTCATAGACCTGTAACATGAGTGTCTCATAACAGATTGTAATATCCCACACTAGTGTTACTAAAACAGACAGATTGTGAGTGATTTATAGGCTCATGAAAAATGATTACCCATACAGTAATGGATATTTTAAACCAACAATTGGTTCAAAGAGTAAGTGTTACACAGAATCTCTATTCTTTTGTAAATTTTTATTCACTATTGAAAAAGCCTAGTGTCTCTTTTAAATAATAATGACCCTAACTTTCAAATTTGACATTTGAATTTTAAAAATGGAGATTTAAAAATGAAAAAAAAGTTTTGTTTTGATTAATATTTCATTATCAGGCTTATTGTCAGAATGTATCCCAGAAACCTGCAGAAATCTATAAAGCAAGCTCAGAATTCCAAAGCCTAATGGTTCTTTGAAAGAAATACAGATGTGCCCAACTTACAATGATTTGACTTACAATTTTTCGACTTTATGATGGTGTGAAAGTAATACACATTCAGTAGAAACTGTACTCTGAGTACCCATACAACCATTCTGTTTTTCACTTTCATTACAGTATTTAATAAGTTATATGAAACAGTAAACACCTTATTATAAAATAATCTTTGCATTAGATGATTTTGGTCAACTGTAGGTAATGTTAGTGTTCTGAGCATATTTAAGGTAGGCTAGGCTAAGCTATGATGTTTGATGGATTAGGTATATTAAATGTCTTTTTGACTTATATGATGATTTCAGCTTACATTGGGTTTATTGGGACAAAATCCCATTGTAAGTCCAGAATAATATGTAGTGATTTCCCTAAGACCTAAGACAGTATGAATACCTGAGTAACATGCTAACTAAAATATTTTTAAGTCTCTATCATATTATTTATCATACATTATTTAGTAACATTTCTGCATTCTGTGAATCAGTTATTATTTTTAGCACATATGAAATGAATGCCTACTAAATGCCTGACAATTTGTGAGAATGTTATATTCTAATGATGTGAACAAGATGTTAAGTTACCAAACTCATATTTAGTGCTAACGTACATGCATCTCTAAAAAAGTGTATGTTTTAAAAACATTTTCCAAGATTCAATGTGTTGATGTGATGGCATGGAATTATAAAATAAATTAACTGGCTCCACTTTAGAATCCTTGAGTATGCAGAGCAGATAGATGTACAATAGAAATGCAGAAAAGAAGGTGGAGGAACTTAACTGAAAGGTAGGTGCTGTGGTTTGAATGTGTACCCTCCAAAACTGAGGTGTTGCCAGCGTAATGGTATTAGAGGCGAAGTTTTTAAAAAGCAATTAAGTGATGAGGACTCCTTTCATGAATGGGATTAGACACTCTTAATAAAGGGCTTGATGGAAGGAGCGTGTCCGTCTTTGCCCTTCTACCTCTGCTATGTGAGTGTACAGTATGCAAAGTGCCATCTCGGAAGCAGAAAACAGACCCACACCAGACAATGAACATGCTGGCACCTTGATCTTGGACTTCTCAACCTTCAGAATTCTATTCCCTATGAATTATCTAGTCTCAGGTATTTTGTTATTTCAACACAAATGGACTAAGACAGTAGGGATGAGAAATTAACTGTATCAGGTTTGGGTTTAGGGAGGAATTAAAATCAATAATTATAGTCACCTGATAAAAGATAATAAAATGCTAAAGAGCTATAAAAAGAAAGGACAGAAAGGAAAAATAATGAAAAGAATGGCTTGAGTCAAAGAGTGATGAGTTAGAATCCACATATTGTCACTAACCAGATGTAGAGTAAAAATATTTTCAGAACCTGGAGAAATTATGTATGAAATCCCTTCCTTCTCCTTTTACTTCTACCACCCAACCTTTTACTGAACCTTGAAACTCAGTTTAAACTTCAGGATGTCTCCCTGGTATTCTTCTGAGGTCTTTAGGTTCTTTAATTGCTTCCCTTTCTTTTTGTTCTATTTTCATTCAGTAAGTGTCATTCAGAAAATCATTCCTTTATTTTCTGATTGCATGCAACTTTATTTGTAATCCTCAGATTATGATTATGAACTGACTATCGTTGACTGATTTCATTGGTGAATAAAAACAGCATTGTCTAATGTGGTTGAATAAGCAAAAAGCTAGCTTTTCTTGAGTGCCCTTGTTTAAAGACAGGAATAGCTGAGCACATTTCTATATATGCTTGATATGATGTAGTTGGCAAGAAATAACAAGAGAAAGAGACTACAGAACAAAGAATTAGATTACAGAGTAGGTAAGAAAGAAGATTATTTAAAGTTGGGTCAGATTATGAAGGGTCTATAAAAAGAAGTGTCAGGTATAGTGTTTAGGTAACAGAAGATACCCACAGCTTTTAAAGCATGAAGAGAAGCCAGTTTGTACTGTGAATATAAGAGAGGATATTGCTTATTAAAGACTTATGAGTGTACTTCACAGGCAAAATAAAGAGATGTGGAAACTAAAGTTTTACAATACTAATAATGACCAACGGTTCTGTGTAATGGTTAATTTTACACATTTTAAACATAGATCCAGCAGGTTTTGATTAGAAAATGACAGCATGGTTATGAGAAAAGAGTAAAAAAATAATGTCTCTGAGCATGATATCTTTGCCAGTTTAATTACAATTTTGAGGATGATAATGTATTAAAGGTAACAGAAAGCATAATAGGAGAAGTAACCTAATAGCCTAGATAAAATATTTTACAGTAAAAATTATATATGTAAATATAGTTAGGTGGTGTGTATCAGTCTTGCTGCTTTATGCTGGTTGCTGAGAAACATTTTCAAATTTTTACATTGTAGGGTTGTACTTATTACATGTCATGATATTTATGTTACGTGTCAACTTGGGGAAGACATGATACTTAGCTTTTGGTCAAACACCATACCAGATATTGCCATGAGAGTATTTTTTTAGATGTGATTAATATTTAAATTAGTAGACTTTGAGTAAAGCAGATTACCATCTGTAATATGAGTAGACCACATCCAATAAGATGAAGGCCTTACGAGGAAAGATTGCGATTTCCCAAGGAAGAAGATAGTCTACCTCTAGACTGACACCAGACTTGAAATCAATTCTTCCCTGGATCTCCAGCCTGCCAGCCTGCCATGCAGATTTTAGACATTCCATCACCACAATTGTGTGAGCCAATTCTTTAAAATAAATCTCTCTCTTCCTCCCTTTTTTCTCTTGCTGTTTATCTGGAGAACCCTGACTAATAAATAATTACTGCACATTTTGTTAGACTGCATGTAGGACGATATTTAAAAATATTTGCAAGGCATTGTGGAAAATATTCTGTAATTTAGGCTTTAGAAAGTAAATTTTTTTTTGCAATATTTGTGCCAACATGAAAAGATCTGATAATGTAGAACTAATTAATGCAGATTATTTTTTCCTTTTCTGTTTTTTTTGTTTTTGCTAGGTGGTACATGGATCAAACCCCAAACCTTGGTGTTATCAGCACCATGCTATAACCATGTGAGCTAACTGGCTAGCTGCAGATTTTTTTTTCATAACTACATCATGTTTTAATGTCTATTTCTGCACTTCAAAATATATAAATTAATGAGAATATTTGAAAGTTTACAAGACACTATATAGAAAGTAAATGTCATGCACCTTGACAAAATAAGATCGAGTATGAGATGCATATGATGTGCTTTCTGAAGATCTGACAGGGCACTGATTCCTGTGAAAAATGAGATATAACCAAATATTATAATGTATAAGGCAAATTATAATAATGCAGCTAATTATGATTCAATTGGTTCTTTGTGTTTTCCACTTTCCTTTGGGCATTATTTTTTCTTTAATGTCTCCCCCAGATGCTTAGTAAGAGAACAAACAACTTGTTCCTTGTTATTTCATTTAACATACTTTCCCAAGATAAAAATAATATCTAGAGTTAAAAAATGATATTATTATTTATAGTTCAAAACTTCTACTCTTTTGTTATGTTGGATGTTAATTTCACATCCAAATAGAAAACTTATTTTTTAATATGATAAATAAGGCTTTTATAGATTTCTATGGAAAATGTTGATTGTTTAGACACAATTAGTATGTAATCAACTTGTGAGACAATGATGATGATTTACTATTATGCCTATCTTGATTCTTAATAGAAAACTTCCATAGGTTTAAAATCTGTGATGAACTTAGAATAATAAAGAATATTGCCATAAAATTTGAAGACTTCAATTGTTTCACAGGTTATGCTCTTTTTTCAAAGTGAACTTATGAGAAAAGAAAATTTTTGTCCAAATTTTTAGTGTTCATTTTATCTCTTTTTAAAATATAATTTCCATAGGAATGCAATTGCTAAACATTAACTTTGATAACAATATCTAAAGTTAATAGATATATGTTTTTATGTAACATTGTCTATATAGGATGCCATCAATACTCTCCAAGTGGTATGACTAAATAAGAGAGCATTGGAGTTTTTCTTGGGTTTAACAACTTAGATGTTATAAAACCATTATACAGAGCTGTCATGTGTAAATTGATGTACCATTGGAATATAGCCAAAAATGAGTAGAGAGTGCCATTAACTCAAATATAATTTATATCTAAGAAAGAGTATTACAGTTGATCATGCCATTGTTTATGAGTTACATAACATTGAACATTATTAATTTTATTATATCAATCTCAATAACAAAAGCTATAATTTATAATGATGTTTACATTTGAAGGAAAACTAATGTAACACACAGAGTTAGCATCCATCCTCTGAAATAAAACATTTTTCTAAGTCATTAGTCCACTGTTTTCAGTCATATTGCTGGACAGGTTTATAGTTTTAATTACATTTATTACAATGTGAAGTGATGAAAATCAAAGTTACCATCCATCTCAAAAATCTAGAAAACACACATTAAACCCAAATAATAAAGTAATAGAGATTAAGATTAACAAATTATAAAATAATGCAATATTGAAGAAAACAAAATTTAATTTGTTTTTCAAAAAGACTAATAAAGTTGATAATCTCCTTAGATTGTTAACTGAAAAAAGACATAAATGATTTA
>NW_007738148.1:41236-43113 GCF_000696425.1 Galeopterus variegatus
TGAACATTATTAATTTTATTATATCAATCTCAATAACAAAAGCTATAATTTATAATGATGTTTACATTTGAAGGAAAACTAATGTAACACACAGAGTTAGCATCTATCCTCTGAAATAAAACATTTTTCTAAGTCATTAGTCCACTGTTTTCAGTCATATTGCTGGACAGGTTTATAGTTTTAATTACATTTATTACAATGTGAAGTGATGAAAACCAAAGTAACCATCCATCTCAAAAATCTAGAAAACACACATTAAACCCAAATAATAAAGTAATAGAGATTAAGATTAACAAATTATAAAATAATGCAATATTGAAGAAAACAAAATTTAATTTGTTTTTCAAAAAGACTAATAAAGTTGATAATCTCCTTAGATTGTTAACTGAAAAAGACATAAATGATTTATATGTGGTAAAGGAGAAATCCTTAAAGATTTTGAAGACATTAAAGAAGAAATGAGAGGATATAAGCAACAACTTTACAATAAGGAATTTAAAAAATTTAAATGAAACGGATAAATTTCTAGAAAAAATAAACAGAGGAAGAAAGTTACATGAAAATACACATATGAATAATGCTTCATAAATTTATTATGAAAGTGATTTTATACATTTGAAAATTCACAGTAGAATTCACAAAGAAACTCCCCAAAACAGTAGCTTCATTTTTTTTAAAATTTCAAATGTTTAAAGAAGAAATTGCACATATTTAACCTTCTTATAGAAAAGTAGGAACATTTTATAACTCCTTTTGGAGTTATGGAGCCAGCATAATTCTGAAATCAAAACCTGATAGGAACGTTCAGTTAGATGACATAATGTAATGAGAAAAAGTAACAAGGATATTAAGGAGAAATGTAACAAGACATTAATGCCTCAAAAAAGAAGGTAACAGTACTCCTGGAGCTGAAGGATTCATTCAACATAATAAGAAAACACAACTGAAAGCTTAAGCAGCTGGCTGAAGCAAACAGAAGAAAGAATTAATGATCTTGAGGATGGTCTTTTTGAAATAACCCAGGTCAACAAAAAAAAAGTTAAAAAAAAGAAAATAAATAAAATAATGAAGAAAATCTAAGAGAGCTAGCAGACATCCTGAAGCACACAAACATCTGAATCATGGGTGTTCCAGAAGGGGAGAAGAAAGGAAAAAGCACTCAAAACATATTCAATGAAATAATATCAGAAAACTTCCCAGGTATAGGGAGAGATATGGACCTTCACATCACATCCAGGAAGCTCAAAGGTCCCTAAACAGATTCAATCCAAAAAAATTATAAACACGTTATAGTCAGACTGGCAAAGTTCAAAGACAAGGAGATAATCTTAAAAACAAAAAGAGAAAACTGAGAAGTTACCTATAAGGGAGCCTCCATTAGACTAACAGCAGAGTTCTCAGCAGAAACCTTGAAGGCCAGAAGGGAATGGGATGACATATTCAATATACTGAAAGAAAAAAAAAATGTCAGCCAAGAATAGTATACCCAGTAAGACTATACTTTTTTTTTTTTTTTTTCTTAAAGATGACCAGTAAGGGGATCTTAACCCTTGACTTGGTGTTGTCAGCACCATGCTCAGCTGGTGAGCTAACCAGCCATCCCTATATGGGATCCGAACCCGGGGCCTTGGTGCTACCAGCACCTCACTCTCCCGAGTGAGCCACGGGCCGGCCCAAGACTATACTTTAGAAATGACAAAGAAATAGTACATTTCCCAGACAAACAAAAACTGTGGGAGTACACTACTTCACAACCAGCCTTACATGCTATCCTCAAGGCAGTCCTGCACCTGGAATCCATAAAACATAATCACTGTCATAGAATACACAAGAGAGAACAAAACCCACTAGCAGAATAAAAATGCAAATAAGAGAGA
>NW_007738148.1:43873-47504 GCF_000696425.1 Galeopterus variegatus
GAAAGAAACTTAATCTAACCACCTCAAAAGACCAACAAACATCAAATACAAACAATAAAAGGGAAAGAAAGGAATACAAGATGGTGAAAACATCCAAACAAAATTTGTAAAATGCCAGGAGTAAGTCAATACCTTTCAATAATAATCCTAAATGGAACTTGATTAAATTCCACACTAAAAAGCCAAAGAATGACTGACTGGGATTTACAGTGTGTAGTTGGGATTGGCTAGACCCAACTACACACTGTCTTAAAGATACTCTCCTCACCTGTAAAGACACACAGACTAATGGTGAAGGGATGGATTCATGAATAGAATGAATAGCTATTCTTATATCAGATAAAATAGACTAAACCAAAAACCATAAAAAGAGACAAAGAAGAACATTATATAATGATAAAGGGATCTATCCAGCAAGAAGATATAATAATCATAAATAGACATGCACCCACCATTGGAGCACCCAGATACATGAAACAAACACTATTTATATACAGAAAGTGGTGGAACCAAATACAATAAAAGCAGGGGACCAGAATACCCCTCTCTTAACATCAGACAAATCATCTAGATAAAAAAATCAATAGAGAAACACAGAATTTAAACACTTTAAACAAATTTAAACACTTTAGAATTTTAGAATTTAAAAACTTTAGACAAATTGGACTTGGCAGATATACATAGAATATTTCACCAAACAACAAGAGAATATACATTTTTCTCTTGAATAAATAGAACGTTTTCTGGGATTGACCACATGTTAGGCCCGAAATCAAGTCTCAACAAATTTTTTTTTTAAATGAAATTATTTGAAGTATCATTTCAGACCACAATGGATTAAAATTAGAAATCAATAACAAGCAAAATTCTGGTAACTATACAAACACATGGAAAGTAAGCAACATGCTCCTGAATGACATATGGGTCTAAGAAGAAATTAAACAGGAAATCAAAAAAGTTCTAGAAACTAATGTAAATAAAGACAAATCATGATAAAACCTGTGGGATACTGCTAAAGCAGTACTGGGAGAGAAGTTTATTGCAATAAACACTAATATCAAAATAACAGAAATTTACAAATAGACAACCTAATGCTACACCTCAAAGAACCAGAAAAACAAGCAGTATCCAATCCCAAAATTAGTAGATGGGAAGAAATAATTAAGATCAGAGCAGAACTAAATGAAATAGAAACCCAAAAATTTATTTTAAAAAATCAAAAAAAGAAAATGTTGTTTTTTGAGAAGACAAACAAAATAGACAAAGCGTTAGTTAGGCTAACTAACTAAAAAACAAAGATAGAAGGGTCAAATAAAAAAAATTAATGACAACAAAATGAGACATTACAAGTGATACTGCATAAATACAGAGAATCATTAAACTATTATAAATGACTATATGCTAACATGTTTGAAAACCTGGAGAAGATATACAAATTTCTGGATACATACAAACAATCAAGACTGAACCAAGAAAACTTACAAAACCTGAACAGACCTGTAACATGCAATGAGATTGACGCAGTAATCAGTAGCCTCCCAACAAAGAAAATCCCAGGACTGAAATTCTTTACTGCTGAATTCTACCAAACTTTTAAGGAAGAATTAATATAAATTCTCTTCAAATTATTCCAAAAATTTGAAGAAGATGCCAGATTCATTCTATGAGGCCAGAATCACCCTGATAAGAAAACCAGAAAAAGATACACCAGAAAAAGATACACCAAATAAAGAAAGCTATAGGCCAATATCTCTGGTGAATATAGATGCAAAAATTCTCAATAAAATATGAGCAAATAGAACACAGCCACACCTCAAAATAACTATACACCATGATCAACTGGGATTCATCCCAGAGATGCAAAAATGGTTCAACATACACAAGTAAATAAATGTGATAGACCACATCAACAAAATCAAGAACAAAAACCTTATGATTATCTCAATAGATGCAGAAAAAGCATTTGACAAAATTCAGTACCACTTCACAATCAAGACTTTCAGGAAATTAGGTATAGAAGGAAAATATCTCATCCCCATACAAGTCATATATGACAAATGCATTGCCAATATCATCAGTAATGGGGAAAAGTGGAAAGCTTTTCCCTCAAGAATGTAAAAAAGCAAGGATGCCATTCTCATTATTCCTATCGAACATGGAAGTAGTAGCCAAAGAAATAAGGCAAGAGAAAGAAATAAAGTGCATCCAAATTGAAAAAGGCCAAGTCAAATTGTCCTTGTTTTCAGATGACATGATTGTATGTATAGAAAAGCTTAAAAACTCTACAAAAAAACCCATAGAGTTGATAAATCATTTCAGTAAAGTTGTAGAATACAAAGTAAACATGCAAAAATCGGTAGTGTTTTTATACTCCAACAATTAGCTAGCAGAAAGAAGAAATCAAGAAAGCAAGCCCATTTAAAACAGTGACCAAAACAAAAAAAATACCCAGGAATCAATTTAACCAAGAAGGTGAAATATCTCTACAACAAGAATGAAAAATAAGTGTTCAAAGAATTTAAAGAAGACACAAAAAGATGGAAATGCATTGCATGCTCTTGAATTGTAAGAATTAACTTTGTGAATATGTCCATACTACCAAAACCAATCTATAGATTAAATGCAGTCTCCATAAAAATACCAATAAAATTCTTGTCAGAAATAGAAAAAAAAATCCTGACATTCATATGGAACAAAACAATAACACTCCTGACATTCATATGGAACAAAAGACCACAAATAGCCAAAGGAATCCTGAGCAATAAATAAATAAATGAAAGAAAGAAAAAGAAAGAAAGAAAGAAAGAAAGAAAGAAAGAAAGAAAGAAAGAAANTAAAGAAAGCTATAGGCCAATATCTCTGGTGAATATAGATGCAAAAATTCTCAATAAAATAAGAGCAAATAGAACACAGCCACACCTCAAAATAACTATACACCATGATCAACTGGGATTCATCCCAGAGATGCAAAGATGGTTCAACATACACAAGTAAATAAATGTGATAGACCACATCAACAAAATCAAGAACAAAAACCTTATGATTATCTCAATAGATGCAGAAAAAGCATTGGACAAAATTCAGTACCACTTCACAATCAAGACTTTCAGGAAATTAGGTATAGAAGGAAAATATCTCATCCCCATACAAGTCATATATGACAAATACATCGCCAATATCATCAGTAATGGGGAAAAGTGGAAAACTTTTCCCTCAAGAATGTGAAAAAGCAAGGATGCCACTCTCATTACTCATATCGAACATGGAAGTAGTAGCCAAAGAAATAAGGCAAGAGAAAGAAATAAAGTGCATCCAAATTGAAAAAGGCCAAGTCAAATTGTCCTTGTTTTCAGATGACATGATTGTACGTATAGAAAAGCTTAAAAACTCTACAAAAAACCCCATAGAGTTGATAAATCATTTCAGTAAAGTTGTAGAATACAAAGTAAACATGCAAAAATCGGTAGTGTTTTATACTCCAACAATTAGCTAACAGAAAGAAGAAATCAAGAAAGCAAGCCCATTTAAAATAGTGACCAAAACAAAAAAATACCCAGGAATCAATTTAAACAAGAAGGTGAAATATCTCTACAACAAGAATGAAAAATAAGTGTTCAAAGAATTTAAAGAA
>NW_007738149.1:0-3616 GCF_000696425.1 Galeopterus variegatus
GGATAACCACGCATCTCTGCATTATCAAACAGTTTCTCATTTCCTGATTCATGTGTGATGTAGTCTGTATTACATATCAGGTTTCTATGTGCAGAAGTCTGTTTCTTGGCCCTATTCTGTTTCTTTGGTCTATGACTCTGTCCCTGAGACAATAGCACCATGCTTAAATAACCACAAGTTTATAATAAATTTTTTGATGTTTGGTAGATAAACACGTTCTGAAATTTTACAGTTCTTCTCTGGCCTTTTGCTTTTCTATGTGAATTTTGGGTGAAGCTTGTAGTCTCTCATAAAATCCCATAAGAAATTTATTAGAATCATAATTAAATGAAATTTATAGATTAACTTCACAGCAACATGGATGAGCTTGGAGAAAATTATGGTAAGTGAAACAGCAAGGCACAGAAATAGAAATACTGCATGTCTCACTCATAAGTGGGAGGAAGGAAAGAAAGAATGGAAAAAATAAAGGAAGGAAAGAAAAGGAAGAAAAGAAGGAAGCACTACAATAATACATTGAACTATCAGGAGGAGAGTACTGAACTATGTTTNTTTTTTACTGTATTCTGTTCTGTTTCAATGATGGAAAATCTCTCTCTTACCCACACATACATACAAGTCAATTAGTGATATTTTTAAAAATTTGTCTTCAACCTGCATAATCTTTTTCCTTGAGTTGCTTTTTCATATCTGTTTTGAACTCTTCCATAAAAGAGGTTTTTCTCAAATGTCTGGTGATCTTTACGGCTCTCTTCATATCTATGAATGAGGCATTAAGAAGCTTATTAGAATTCTGTACATATGAGTCTTTTGAACTCTTCCATAAAAGAGGTTTTTCTCAAATGTCTGGTGATCTTTATGGCTCTCTTCATATCTATGAATGAGGCATTAAGAAGCTTATTAGAATTCTGTACATATGAGTGCATCTGGTTAACCAGGGACTTTCCAACAGCTGATCAGCTTCCTCAGGGAAGACTATTCCAGTTCAAAATGATCTGCCCTTCCTGGGAGCTGAGTGGGTTGACATGGTGCATGAACACTCTCACTTCCTTCCCCTCTCTCTAGTGTTTTGTTCCTACGATGCCTGGTGTCCTCCGTTACAGGAACACCGTGCTTTACTTTCTCTCTGGCTTTCTGTCTGGTAAGATGAACACTTCACTACTTCACTCTGCCACAAAGAGTACAAAGATGATATGGGAATCTAACTGCTTCTTCGAAGACTTAAACCAATCCTGCTGTTTTAACCTAAATTCATGCTCACTTTTAGTGTTCTAGAAATTTTGAAGTTCCACATGGTTCTACAGTGCTCTATACTCTCTTATTTCTATTAATTTTTTTTTCAGTGTTCCAAGTCCTAGACTGTTTATAAGTCACTAAAGACTGTGTTAAAAGCACTGTCAACAGGCTAGATAGTTTCTTCAAGTGTTCTAAGCCCTAAATCATAGGTACTGAGGTGTTCCATATACTGAATCAAATGCTCATATCCCAATTTATTATCAATTTTAAAAAATGAAGAAAATAGCACCTTGCTTTTCTTCCTGTACACATGCATATGCATAATAACACAAGTATATGTTGATATACCATGTATCTTCTGTAGATTGTCTACTGGTGTCCACATGATTACAATTCATTTGGACTTAGGCTATCTCAAAATTTATTTTAAGAGACAAAAATTATAAGTTAATGGAAAAGTTTTATCAAACAAAGTATGTTAGAATGACCTAAAGTAATACACACCTTAGATAAACATTTTTCTAATGCCATTAATCACAACACATTCAAATTACATAATTCAAATAAGTGATTTAGTAGTACACTTTTTGGACTAATCTCAGTGTCATTTATTATTAAACTGCATATCCAATAAATTGCTACATGTACTGTCAGACTTGCAATAACAACTTGGTTCGCATGTTTCTCCTCTCCTCGAGTGAGACAATAATTTTAATGTTCAAATAATTATATTCCACTTGTACAGTTATAGGCTCTTTTTCTTGGTAAAGGAAACAAGACATTCTCACTACGTGTAGTCCCTATTGTTAGATAAGTTAATTAAAGGTTTAATAATTCCACATAGTTCTTTGAAATACATAACAATCCTTTTAGTGTATGTGCAATTCAAATATTAATAGCATTAACAAAAACTGCAAAGTGAGCAGGTATAAATGAAACAAAAACAACTCAATATTTTCTTTTATAAACACAACACTACAGTGCTTTCTCACTCAGAAGCAATGTAATTTTTAAGTATAAGATTACCTTTAAATATAATTACATTCTCCTATTAAATATTAATTTCTGCTCCAGTAATATTGAATTTTGGCAGTTTGTTAATTGATTTTATTCTTTATTTTCATCCCTTATTATTTATGTTAGAAAATATCCCAATGTGATATATACAAAACCACATATGTTTTATTAAATGCAGATAAAGTTGAAATAAAAAATAAATTTACTTAATTGGATCTTTATGCAGTTTAAGGAGCAGAGAACTTTCTTCAGAGGATTTGGTTCAGATAGATTAATCTTTATGTAGATGTGGTGAAGTCAACAAAATTTAATCTGTAAGGGTTTCCATTTCTATATTCTTACACAGTGTTTTTTTATGCACTAGAAGATCAGTGAATCTTTTAAAATTACTAACCATCATAATTAGATGTTTTAAATCAAAAAAGAAGAAAAGGAATTCAGTGCTTATGTAAGCAGAGATACCGGTTTCCTTTACAGGCCTGTGATTACCTCCTATTTTAAGTTCTCATATTCTAGTCTGATCTGGATAAAATGCATGAAACTTATCTTTAATATAAGATACATATAAATTAAAGAAATACTCTTTTTAGATTTTTGACAACGAATGGTGCATGACTATAATATCTGGGAATATGGGAGAAAAATGATGAACCTGGGTTTTTTTTTCTGGAGAAACATCTAGGCTGCAGCATAATTACATGAGCCCAAACAAAGCAGACAGTCTGAACAGAGAAGAAAGAAATGAGAGTTTGACCTTACCGAGGTGACTGAAGTTTATAGACAGGGTAATTGAGAAAAGGGAGTTGGGCAAAGGAAGACATATGCATTAGAGACTCTTTGGTCAAATATTAGGTGGCACCCCGGCAGGGACAGACCCCACAGTGGGGCAAAATACCAAGGAAAGAACAGCTGCTGGTGAGTAGTTACTGAAGGAGTATGAATCATGTGTTCATGCAAATTGTGCTTTCAGGATCTGCTTCAACTAACCCATGAAGTCCCCTGCAATAGTTGTACCAATTTTACACTGCCACCAGCAGGGCATGAAATGCTTTTTTCTTTACATCCTCATCAATCTTGGTGTCATCAGATATTTTCATTTTTATCTCATTGTTAATTGGCATTTCCTTGAATTCTCATGAGATTGATCATATTTACACATGTTTATTGATGATTTGGTTTCCTCCATAAATTGTCAATATTCTTGAATAGCTTGTTTCATAGCTTTTTTAAAATTTCATATTTGTCTTCTTCTTGATTTGCAAGAATTCTTTATATATACTGTAATCAAATATTCTCTTAGCTGTATGATTGGCAAATCCTCTCAACTCAGAAGTCATAAATATACATAAATATACAAGGGTAC
>NW_007738149.1:4271-5755 GCF_000696425.1 Galeopterus variegatus
CAAGGGTACTTTAAAAAGTTCATGAAAAAAATATTGTATTATCCTTTAATTCTATTTTTGCATAAACATTTTGAAGTACCTTAGTACTATCTTATAACTTTTTCTAAAATATTTAAATGTTGCCTTTTATATTTGTGTGCTCAATCCACATACAGAGATTTTGTACATCATACAGAAATTCCCATAATTGTTTAGTTAGGGTCTCAGCAATTTTTTAGGCTAGAAGAAATCTTTCACAGTACCATTTTATTAAGTAGTTAGAGCCAAATAACTTAATAGTAGTAGTTTGATTTCTGACAGATACTGCTATATTTCTCTTGAAAAGTTAAAATGTTCTACAGTGACCTTTTTACTTATTTATATATGTGTATATACACATTGTAAGGTAATAATCCAATTTTATTTATTTTTCAGGGGGATAACCACGCATCTCTGCATTATCAAACAGTTTCTCATTTCCTGATTCATGTGTGATGTCTGTATTACATATCAGTTTTCTATGTGCAGAAGTCTGTTTCTTGGCCCTATTCTGTCTTTGGTCTATGACTCTGTCCCTGAGACAATAGCACCATGCTTAAATAACCACAAGTTTATAATAAATTTTTTGATGTTTGGTAGATAAACATGTTCTGAAATTTTACAGTTCTTCTCTGGCCTTTTGCTTTTCTATGTGAATTTTGGGTGAAGCTTGTAGTCTCTCATAAAATCCCATCAGAAATTTATTAGAACCATAATTAAATGAAATTTATAGATTAACTTCACAGCAACATGGATGAGCTTGGAGAAAATTATGTTAAGTGAAACAGCCAGGCACAGAAATAGAAATACTGCATGTCTCACTCGTAAGTGGGAGGAAGGAAAGAAAGAATGAAAAAAAAAAGGAAGGAAAGAAAATGAAGGAAAGAAGGAAGCACTACAATAATACATTGAACTATCAGGAGGAGAGTACTGAACTATGTTTACTAGAGGTGGGAAAGGGGGAGAATTAGGGAGTTTAAGGAGAAGTTGGGTAATGGACACAAAGAATAATTATGCTTTGCAATGATGAACATGCCAATAATCCTGATTTGATCACCACATATTATACACAAATACTAATATTGAACTCTGTACCCCAGAAATATCTATAATCAATTATGTTTCAATAAGAAAATAATATTTTCCAGAGAATTGGTATCTGTGTGATACTGAATCTGACAGCAGGTAAACATTGCGCAGCTCTCTATTCTTCTTTTTTACTGATTTATCCATTCTTTTGCAAACAAATATATTTACTACATTCTTCCTCTATTGTCTTGGCAGTTGTATGTAGATTTTTAGTCTTAGTGTCTAAAATGGTGCTTTGTAAGAAGTCTATAATCCGCTTATATTTATATGCAAAAAATTGAATATCTGCTTTTGTCAGCATTTAATTCAATGTTATTAAATATAAAAATTTTCGGGCCGGCCCGGTGGCGCACTCAGTAGAGTGCAGTGCTTGGGAG
>NW_007738149.1:5765-32286 GCF_000696425.1 Galeopterus variegatus
TTTCCTTGAAATACATAACAATTCTTTTAGGGTATGCACAATTCAAACATGATGGTTACATGAAGTAAGGCTTTTTTCATCTTTATTGACTGAAAACACAACTAAGTGACATACAACTTTGAAGAGTTACATTGACAATAAAAGTGATTTGGAATTTAAATTTTATGTTGGAGTGTGTTTAGATGGCATAGTTGCAATGAAAGGAAAATATTCTGGTGTCATTACCCAGATTAAGAAGCTTGTAATTCCTTCAATAAAGTATAACTATAAAAATAAAAGCCAGTTAAAGTGAAGAGTTTAGTGGCATAATGAAAATTGTGAATTATGTAAATGCTAATGGAATCAATTGGAGAATATTCTTTATGTTATTTAATAATATGGAAGCCTATCAAAAACAGTTATAACTGTGCATTGAGGTACAATGGTACAATTTTCTGTACAAAAGAAAATTCTACAGGGACCTGCTTTCGGCATTTCCATAGAACCAGAAGCCAATTTAGTACTATGTTTCTAAAGATGTAAATTGCACAGTGACTTGCTTAATTGTCTGTTGTCCTGAGTGTTTTTAATGACATTACATCAATGTATTTGTATATTTCTGAATATAGGTGATTTTGAGAGTGTTAAAAGAAAAACTTAGGCAAATTAAATTTAAGAAGAGTGAGTCAGGGAGCCCCCAGAATCTGAACAGATTCAGAACAACTGCATTGCTGCCACATGAGTGGTTAAGATTTATAGACAGAAAAAGGGAACTGACATACAGAAAATGGAAATGCGGTACAGAAAACTTGGCTGCCTGTAATCAGCTGAGACTTGGCTTCTTGTTACAAGAGTAGTTTACACTTTCCTTGTATCCCTAGTCAGGTTACAAGAGTCGGTTAGTCAGTTTGCATATTAAGTTAGGTTATAGTCCACTATGTCTGAAGAAACCTTTAGGACAAACTTAATTTAAGTGGAAGGTATTTTGTTTTTACTTTCTCTGTCTCTTCCTTTGTTTAGTTATGTATTTACTTCCACCTGATCCCCAATTTTTTTTTTTGTCCTTTTTGTGACCGGCCCGCACCGCGCTCAGCCAGTGAGCGCACCAGACCGGCCATCCCTATATAGGATCCGAACCCATGGCAGGAGCGCTGCTGCGCTCCCAGCGCCGCACTCTCCCGAGTGCGCCATGGGCTCGGCCCCTGATCCCCAATTTTAAATAAAAACTTAACAGTGATTGAGAATTCTGCACCACATAGTATCAGAGATATTACAAAGGCCAATCACCAGCTCAGAAGGTGGCTTACCTCAGATCCTGAATCTTCCTGTCTTCCAGTAGGTGTAGACATCATGGGCTATAGACTTAGGTGACATTTGTTACTACTATTTTTGGCCACTTTTCATGATAATGGGAAGTCCAAAAACAGGTTTTAAGCAGTGAGTCTTGAATTGACTCTTTTGTGAAGCACTTTTGATCACTTTTCTATGTAAGCTCTAGACTCCCCTGCCAACTTCTAGATCCCAAAGCCAGACATCCCACACAGCTTCAAGACAAATTAATAATATTTTATATTTGTAGTATGATTTTGGTCCAAAGAAATATTCAGCTTATATTTGAACCTAGCTGTGTCATTTTGATTTTGTCTTTTTATATCTCATCCATCATATTTATGAAGTGAAGGGATTTATAAAAGAAATCTCTATACAATCATGAGAGAAAATTAGTATGATTCCTTTAAAGAAAAGTTTTTGAAAAAATAATGAATATGATTCATTTGCAATAAGCCAAAAATTTAAAATTAAAAACAAAAACAAAACACTACAACAAAAACTTGCATCTTACTATATTACAGACTTTTCAAGGGAAGCAAAAAAACAATCATAATTTTCATAGCCAGAGTACAATGTCTGGCACAGTACTAAAAAACAATCCAAAACTATGCTGAAATAAACTTTGAAGGTGCTACCGTGCCAAGGGCTATTACAATGAATGATATTAACAATTCCTATATATAGCAACTAGAGTTAAGGAAAAAAAAGGCAATCAAGAAAATGCAAATTATTTAAAATCATTAAAGGTTCTGAAAGAAAGCAAAATATTTCAATCCAATATATTTCTTTGATGTATTTCAAGATGGCTAATTCAGAGGGGCAGGAAAAACAAGAATAGCTAGAAAGTTGCCTTTTGTGGAAAAAAATTGCCTCTGTAGAGAAAAAACTACACATTGGTGAGACAAACAGCCAGGCTTCCACTGAAGCCTCTCCTTGTCTACCATCTATTCTTTCTGAGGGCAGCTTCCAGATTGCATGAGATATTTTCATCTACCTAACAAAACAGTCTTTGCCTGCCATACTTTCTTTCCTTCACCTGTGAAGCCATCTCCCCCAGAGCTCAGAGAAATTGTCTCAGGTCACTGTACTTTGAGCTCATCTGTTTGCTCTAAAAATCATTTACTTCTATACCCCACCATCTGCCCTCTTTAGGAAGACTGGTAAGCTTCTTATACCACTGGGTTATTGGGCAATCACTCTCCTGTGATTACCATGATATGCATGTGAAAATAAAATTGTGATTCCGGTGCATAGCCCTCCACAGCACATTAAAATAAAATTTGTTATTATTTTTCTTCCATTAATATGAGTTTTTGTCAGCTGATTTTCAGTAAACCTCCAGGAGATGAAGGGGAAATTTTCCCTTGACCCTACAATAAAAATTATATGTAACATGACATTTGTTCTAGAGAGTTCAGGCTACAAATAGCATGGCCTAATCTGTCTCCAAAGTAAAGTAATAGTGCCCCCCCCCCCCACTAATGACGACTTTAGTCTATCCGTCTTCTAAGGCCTACTTATGGCATAATTCTCAAGAGAGTCCTTGGGAGTTGTGCATTTTGGTTTGGTTTTGTCTTCAGTATATTAACTGTAATAGCTAAGAAAAAGTTATTAGCCATATCCAAAATGTTATATCTCGAAAAAGTAACAGCTTTGACAGTGGACAGTGACCCCAAGGGGATGTATTCCGTCGAGAAGCAAACCTTCAGGTATTAAGTATCCCTCTCTTTGTTGCCACGGTTAGTGTAAGGAATTAAGTCATAATTCCCAGGGGTTTTTATATAAAATTCTTTTGATTCTTTTTTGGTTTATACATGGGGGGAAGGAAGGACACAGACATACACGGTGTGATAGAGTCTCTTCATCAGAAACATCTGGCTTCAGAGAGGTGAATCGCATTCTGATTTGTTATATTGCCTCGGATATTTGAATCCAGAACACTACACAGCAGAGGCTAATCAACTTACCTTGTGACAAACAGAAGGACTCTAGGAGAATCTTTTAAGTAGCATTTCTTTGAGGAAAAATGTTTCCAATATCACAATAAATCACAAATTTTAATTTCTTAATGGCTTGGAACGCAACAGTATCCTCCATAAAATACTGAGACATACCCAGGTTATTGTGATAAGTTTGATTCACACACCAATACCTTTTAGATCCCCAATCTCTCCCCTCAAAGAGCCACCACCTTTGCCATTGTTCCTTTACCTACACAAGGTTTCTGATCAAATAATTGCAAGTTTCTTTTCTTTGAGGTACGTAATGTTAGAATGGCTCGCAGATATGAAAGCAGTTCTACCCCTTGGTCCACATCTGGCGTGGATTCCTCTGTCACTAGTACCAATGATGATCAACACAGAAGAGAGCTAAACAGAATATTTTAAATGAAAGATATAGCTGCCTACATTAAATTTAGCAAGGATACTGCCTGCCTCAATGCTTTATGGCCTGGAGAATATGCAACATGTAATAAATGTGTTCTTGAGAAATTGTGAAAGTAACAAAAATTGCACACATGTGTCAAAGAAAAATTACACTGGACACGTGAAACAGGCGTGAAAAACTTCATTCAAGACTAATCAGAGTCAAGACTACTGCGATAGGAGAGAAAGACTGAACTCAACTCCACTGAAACAAAAGGCAGCAGAGTTTCAAGCATTAGAGTGAGACAGCAGAAGAATTCCGGAGGACCTTAGAGGGGGGTTGATCGAGATGATTCGGCCATCTGTTTGCTGACTGGTGCTAAACGAAGTTAAGCTCCTATCCTCATACAAAGACAGAAAGACAGGCACTGTCTTTCTTGATGATTACTTTACAAAGGGATGACTTCCAGGTCCTTAAGAAAGACATTCTTGGATTGTAAAACCGTTAAGAGACTAGGAGAAGATTTACATCTCAAAGGAGCAGAGAAAGAATTATAATTGCATGTTTTCTAAAATAAATGCTCTGAGAAAAAGGGAAGTCAGGAGGAAACCCATATAAAGTTTAGTCAAGCTGAGAGGAATGTTACGTGCTTCCTTAAGTTAACATAACTATATATTATGTTTGGCTATAAACATTCACTTTACTTCAATGCAATTTTTTCACATGCAGGCCAACCAATTTAAAATTACTAAGCTTTATAAGTAGCATCCTCAAATTTTCCTTAAGTTAACATAACTATATATTATGTTTGGCTATAAACATTCACTTTACTTCAATGCATTTTTTTCACATGCAGGCCAACCAATTTAAAATTACTAAGCTTTATAAGTAGCATCCTCAAATAAGACCTTAGTCTTATATGCTCCCTTTTATCAGGTGCTAAAGTACAAATACATTATTTTGAAAATGTTTGAAGGTTAATCGATCTAGGATCGCTACTTAGCAAGAACAAATATTTGATTATAGTTAGAGAAGAGAATTGCATTCTTTTTCTACTGAATTGAAAGCAGAAACTGGTGACAACCTTTTGCAAGTTGTGTTTGTATTTATTGACTTTTCTGCAAGGGAGCGCCAGCCATGAGTGACAAATCTTAGCACAGTGTTAACATTAAAGGTAAAGAGGCACCTAATAGTGAGAAGAAATCTAGGGCACCTTGGAAAACAGTGATCATGTCTTTCACGTAGCAAAGCTCTTATAAAATCAAATGACCGTATTTTCCGTCAGTCAGAATTTCTCTATCATCTCTTTGGCAACACAAACATTCAGGAATTGGAGAATAATAGTTACATGGCATTGACTCCTGAGTAGCGTCAGCATTTTAGAATAACCACAACAAGCACTGTATTTTAGAAAGCCCCTAGGGTAAGAGCCAAGTCTTAATAGAGCACATTTTTTCATACCGAACTTCAAACAATACAAATCCAGTATGCAGAAAATCTTAGAAGGAAAGGCACTGAAAGACATTTGGGTCTGTAGGATATAATGCAATGAAAGATTTTTTTAAAAACTTTGCATGAAAAAATTTTAAATACCTTTATTGTTATTTATTTCCTTGAAAAACATTTATACAGGAACCAGCACAATGGTTTCTACCAATTTATAAATAATAATGAAAGCATACTAGATTTAGCTCTTTGGAAATAAATAATAATCTATCTAGACTTCCCAAACTCAACCAATAGATGGTAGAAATAGAAATAAGATACTTCAAAGAAGCATTCTAAATGGATAATAGAATTTACATGTCTTAGCATTGCTAATTGCTTAATATCGTGTGGTAACAATGCTTTCAAAAACACTTTCCTCTGCTCATTTGGCAATAAAACGGGGACTATCATTCTAAGAATTACTGGTAGAAAAGAAGAATGTAGCATACCTAAATGAAATAAAAGACATGATATAATGTCTTGAACTTTCCCCTCAACTTTGATCCATCTTATTTTCTTTTACTTGAAATTACTATTAGATTAGAGCAACCTTTATGCCAAAGATGTATTATTGCCAATAGCTAGAGTGAAAAAACAAATATTCAGTGGTTTGGGGTGATCTAGAAGTCATTCTTAGGAAATTTAATCAAAGTTCTGATTTTGCTACAGGTTATTTTAGCAGAATAAGTCATCTTTCTATCCTGAAACACATACCATCAACAACACATTGTCAAAATGCCTATTTAAACAAATCATGAATTTGAGATAATAAACATAGGTGAAAACATTTACTGTTTGACTAAAAGGAATGTTCTTCTGTGTTACTTAATGGAAATATTTGCAACTCTATGATGTTTTTCAGGCTCCAGAAGATTGTCTAGGGCAGAAGATTGTCAACCTACATATGCAAGATGAGACTACATCAATATTAATTTCTTTTTTTACAGATTCATTATGTCAATCTTCTTCAGATGATGGAGAAACTCCAATGTGCAAATCTCCCTTTCTAAATTACTGCTGCCTGGATGAACTTGAGCTTCAAGAAATTGGTGAAATCATTGTTTTAGATCCAAACCTCTGTCCAATATGAGTAACATTCAACATGCTCTACTGTAGGTAGGTACCACTTCCTCATGCCTCGGCCATTACTGCTGTGTTGACTTGGTTCTTGTTTCCTTTTCTTCTTAGACTGAATAGAATAAATAGGACAATGTATTCTGCAAAAGCCACCTACCTAAACAGAAAACTACCTTAAAAACAACAACAACCTAACGAGAACTTACCTTAAGCTCTCCAGGTCTTCTCTATTTGCTCTTCAATAAAATAAGGAAATTTAATATAGTACTTTCTTGAATGTTTTCCCCCATAAGGTTTTACTTTTTTTAATGATAAAACAATGGCAAATATACAATTGCTATTGGTACTAAGCTAATAGTTCTGGATGAATTCAGATTTCAAAAAAGAAAGTTTTGTGTTATTAATACCTTTTTCAAAGAACAAGGGAAGACAAAATAATTGTGAAAGGAAAACATAACATTTCTTGGACTCTGTAATGAAAACTGGTATTATTCTATCCTAATCAACTTAAGCTTTTTTGCAAAATTTATGAAGCTTATTAAATGGGAAAAAACACACTTAATTGAGTTTCTCCCACAATACTCTCACAACATTTTGCTGACACCAGATGTGTGGAGATTTCTCCCCACCAGCAAGCAAACAACCAATTCTGCAGTGGACAACAACTGGGTGTCCTCTAATTCAATTCTGACACCATCTATGCAGAGATAGCATCAGATCCCAAAGGTTGAGGACTCAGTCCTCGAGACTGACCCCAACTTTAGATGCCAGTTGTAAGTCTAGGCCCCTGAAACTTCTGATCAGCTATAAATTGGGGTTCCCATGACCCCCTCATCAGGTTTGATTGATTTGCTGAGCAGATCACAAAACTCAGGGAAACACATACTAGGCCCCTGAAACTTCTGATCAGCTATAAATTGGGGTTCCCACGACCCCCTCATCAGGTTTGATTGATTTGCTGAGCAGATCACAAAACTCAGGGAAACACATACTTACATTTACCAGTTTATTAAAAAGGATACTACAAAGCATACAGAAGAAGAGATGCACAGGGCGAGGTATGGGGACAGGGACATGGAGCTTCCATGCCCTCCCCAGGTGTGGCACCCTCCAGGAACCTCCAGGTCTTTAGCTATCTGGAAACTCTTCAAACCCTGTGCTCTTGAGTTTTTATGGAAGATTCATGACATAGGCCTGACTGAAGCATGCACAACCATTTAGAAATGTGATTGAACTAAAAGGATATGATCTAATACTAACAGACTAGGTGGGGAAACCCAGCCAGGCCTGTCCAAATTCTTCTCGGCCTCTTTGTACAGCATTTCTTCCTCCCAGGCATGAGGTGGGAGCCCTCAAAAAGTGGGGGTTTTAATCATATACAATCAGACAAGGTAAGTCAGAGAATTTCCTCATGGCTAGATCCAAGACAGAAAGGCAGGAGAAGATTAGATTTTTGCCTTGGGAAGCCAGGAAATGTGGATGAAAATCAATATATAAATATCAAAATATCACACTTGTTATAGAAATGTTAAATGATGATATGCATACTGCCTACTGTGTTATGGTTCACCATTCACATTTTATAGGCAACAGATGAAGCATCTAAGGCACCAGAAAAAATAGTGTAAACTATTAATTTAATGAATAGCAATATTTTGTGGTTGATGATCTAAAAAAGAAAATTTATTTATTTATTTATTTATTTTTTGTCTTTTCATGAGACCGGCCGCACCCCGCTCAGCCAGTGAGCACCCCGGCCATCCCTATATAGGATCCGAACCTGCGGCGGGAGCGTTGCTGCGCTCTCAGCACCGCACTCTCCCAAGTGCGCCACGGGCTCGGCCCTAAAAAAGAAAATTTAGTTACCAAAAATCACGTCCATACTTGTCTTTGGGAGGATATAGGAGAATAGCTGTATAGCAGTGAGCTGAAATTTAGTGAGAAATAAAGATTTTTTGCACATAGCTTATGATAAAATAATTTATTACAAAAGAATGGTGCTGGATATCAGGAATCCAAAGTGTCAGAGGTAACTACAAATAAATGTTTTATTATTGTCACTGGACAAGACATGAAAATATTAAAGAACAAAATGAAAAAGCCTAGCAACGTAACTTAAGCCAAGAAGCTTACTGAGATAAATATCTATCTATGTATAAGGATTACCTGTACACGCAAACTGAGTTCATTGTTACCAGTCAAAATAGGTTTGATTGTACCATTGATGTTAAATTTAGCAGATGCCAAACTACTGGTAAGATGACAGAATACTGCTAAGTTTCTTTTGTGCCAGTGGTAAACTTTTCTGAGTCATTGCACACCTGAGGGAAAAAACTACAAAATAGCCTTCATTAATTCTAGTGTCACTTTGCTGATGAATTTCTTCCTGTGTGTAGAAAGCAAAACTGTTGATGTATAATTTACATTCACTGTTGAGCTACAGTTTTGTTTTATATGTTCCTGTTAGAGATTATGGGCCAGCTAAAAAATAATAAATGATAATAGGAGGTATTTAAGAAAAAAAAACCAAACATAAATCACTTCTGACTGGTCCTTGCAGGTAATAAAATAAAAAGTTGTTTCTGGCCAGTGGGATTGTTTTATGTTCTTTATCCCTTCATCATACTGGAGAGTTTATGTTGACATTGCTTCTGGCTATTAGCAGAGTTTATGCCTTAACAATTAGGTGGAGGTTACACTTTTTAGAAATTATGCTGAGTGAACAAATTAGGTGAATTAACTCTTTCCATATCTTTAAAAGAATACCTACATATTTGAGGGGAAAAGAACACAGAATGCCACCTAAAAATTAAAGCTCTTATGAAACAATTTATCTGTAAAGTTTGTGAGATTTTTGAGGTAAATTTATTGCAGTATTTTAAAGATGAGTGGAGCATCTCAGGCTAAAGATGAGAAAACCAAGCCCCCAAGAACTGAGCATCTTACCCCAGTGCAAGTAGCTGATACACAGCACTGGCCTGTAGAGTGCAGATCTAGCTCAGAGTTCTTTTTGTACAAGCGCTTTTGAAACAATATGAAAGATAGCAACTATTACCAAGATTTCCAGGAAACTGGCACCTGTACTGATTTATTCAGACATTTAATGAGTCAGTGATAGTTTCAGTCCATAAAATCATAAATCTAATGCATTTACTGATGGCTTATTACAGATCAGTCACTGTGTTAAGGGTGTGCAGAAACAAAGATGGATAACACCCAGTGCTGGCCTCGAGAAGTTTTCAGATTTGCAAAATATATGCTGCTCTATTTGTAACCGGTTTTCTTAATTGTACTCCATTAGATTAAATAATCTCTCCACTTGTTCTTCACTTAATTCCCGCGTTCATTTTCCAGAAAAAATTAGGAAAAAAATACTTTGCTTATAATTCATGACTAAAAATTCTCTCTCAGGATATTATCTGTCTTCTTAGCTTCATAAAATAAAGTCAATGTATGTTATAATTTCTACTCTGTTGGATTGTATTAATTATATATTAATTATCATGGTGAATTATGAATTTTACTTATGTATTTGCTTAGGGAAGCATCTACTTTAAATGTCAACAAGGACAAGGGAAAGTTAATGAGCTGTATATTCAGACTAAAAGATATAAATTCAAGAGGACACCCTAGAGTTTATGAAAAATTAGAAGTGAAGTACATATGCTAAGAAGCTTTTCACTAAAAATTTTTAGGAAGCATAAATAAAAAGAGAAAATAAAGTTGATTAAACTTTATTATATTTCTTTATATTATTGAATAAACCAAAATACAGAGCTTTAACTCTTACAGTTGAAAAATATTCAGATCAGGGTTCCTACCACTAAAAGACTATCTGCGTGAGTAAGTAAAAGTACATTGAAACTTGCCATCTCACTTGGGATCCAGTGGAACATTCATTAACTGATGCAGATCTTGAGTTTCAACTGCTCTTTATCACTCCAGGAAATTGACTGAATTCTGGCTCTTTAGTCTTAAACTTGTCTTTTAGATCCTGTCATTAGACTTTTCTGGTCAGATTAAAAAAACATGAGTCCAAGATAAGAGATTTACTGAATAAGTTGGTTGGTAATACTGCTTGCCTCTCAAATACATTGTTGTTGTTTTTCCAGCCAACTTCAATATTACCTTGGAGGTTAATTTTTGTTACATAACAAAAGAAATCAACAACATGGAATAATACAGCGAAGCTTGCCTCTCAAATACATTGTTGTTGTTTTTCCAGCCAACTTCAATATTATCTTGGAGGTTAATTTTTGTTACATAACAAAAGAAATCAACAACATGGAATAATACAGCGAAGTGCAAAAATAATTTTCCAAAATGAATTGTGAAGTACATGGGGGATTTTATATGGCTAAAGTGGGGGAGATGTCATATTTTTATGAATAAAATCACAGCAAGGAGAGCTTGAAGTGGACTGAGAATTTGAAAATAAAACATGGACATATTAAATAAAATGGGTGAAACTTTAAAGCTTAAAGTGGACTGAGAATTTGAAAATAAAAACATGGACATATTAAATAAAGTGGGTGAATCTTACTCTTCCCCATTTGAGGAAGTCATTCTGAGTATATATGGTTAACTCTTTAATTATTCTTAAAGAATTAAACTAGAAAAAAAAAATGTACCAGAGTCTCTAATGTTTGATATGGTGTCTACAATACATTGAGCCTTACCATGGTTCTTTTCCCTAATTAATATCTTTGGACAAATAGACCCAAATTAGTTTGTTGCATGTAGTTAGTAATACTTATACCACAGCTGACAAAAGATGGAAGGAGGAAATAACCACTATGAGAGAAATTATCAATACTAAAAAATAAAATGAAATAAAATAAAAAACAGAAAAATAAAGAAAAAAATTTTAAGCTAAAATTAAGACTTTTATAATATAATGTGTATAATCCCACTTAAATTTCTTTATTATTATAATGTTAGAAAGTTCAAAAGAAAAATATTAACAGTCTAATATTTGAAAGATATAAAGTGATAACTAAGATTGTTCAATTTACTTTTCACATTAAGATGAATGTTAAAATGCATATAATCTTCATATTTTAGTATATCTATTAATATTTCTATTAATATATCTGAAAGATAATAGATGCACATAAAATGTTAAAAGACCATATGAAAAATATGATGAGTCTTCTCACCCCTCATGGTGTCCCCAAGAGCATATTGCTAATACTGAGTTTCATCTTTTTTCTTTTTTCTTCCACTTAACAATATCTCTTGGAGCTTCCTTTCATAGCGATTTACAGACATACATCATTCTTTAAATTATTTTAGTTTGTTTGACAGAAAATGTAATATCCTCAACAAAGGTGAGAAAGAAATCATCCTCCCAGATAAATCATTAATGCTCTGTGCATAAACACACACACACACACACACACACACACACACACAAGTTGGAGCACTGTTCTGTTTTATAGTAGGAAATAAAATAGAATATTCTACTTGACTATACAATAATTTATTTAACTGAAGCTCAATCATTGTTGTTTTAGTTTTTTCTAGACTTTTTTTTATTAAAAAAACCCTCCAATATCTATATCTATATCTATATCCTCTATATCTGTGTATATATTTGTACAGATGTGAAAATAGTTTTTTTTAAGCAATAGACTTTATTTTTTATAGCAGTTTTAGGTTTACAGAAATATTGTGCAGAAAGTATAGTAGTTCACATATACTCCCTTCCCACCCGCCACACAAAGTTTGTGTTATTAACATCACATATTAGTGTGGTACACTTGTTACAATTATGAACTAAGACTCATACATTACACTTAATTAATGTTTACATCAGGATTCACTCCGTGTTGTACAGTTCTATGGGTATTGCCAAATGCATTATGTCATGCACAAGGGTACTTCAAAAAGTTATGGAAAGATTTGTACTATCGTTAAGTCTATTTTTACATGATCTTTTTGAAGTACCCTCATATTCACCATTACAGTATTGTGCAGAATAGTTTTTTGAATAAATTACAAAAATTAACACTGATGAGAATGAAGTATATATGAATTTAAAATTTTTATACATATTTCCAAAATGTTCTCCACAGAAGCTTTATCAATTTTACAACCTGCAAAAATGTTTAAGAATTGTTTCCACACACAATTGCCATAAGGTTATATTTTCAGTATCTCCTTTGCCAATTTGATGGGTAAAAGAAATATATTGTTCTCACTTCCTTAGTTTTAATTAAGTCTAGTCTGCATGTGAAATTTGAGCTTTGATTTTTTTCACTTATCTGGGTATTTGTGTCTTTGCTAATATTCAATTTGAATATTTGTCATTTAAAAATTACAAAAATTCTTCCACATTAAATTAATTAGCTTTTTTCTGTTGTAAATATATAAATATTTTCCCAAGCATTATTTTTGCCTTTTGACAAAGGTTCTCTTTAAATAGCTTTATTATTATTATTATTATTGTTATTATTATTAATTATTATTATTATTAATTTTCAAAAGTCCTATTAGGGACTAAATTCCTATAATCTCCATTTTTTATTTGTTTTTTAGGAATCTTTATTTATAGTCTTTTTTTTTTTTCCCTTTTTTGTCTTTTTTCGTGACCGGCAACGGGATCGCAACCCTCAGTGTTGCGCCCGCACCTCACTCAGCCAGTGAGCGGGAACCGGTCTGTATGTGGGATCCGAACCCTCGGCGGGAGCACCACCGTGCTCCCAAGCGGCGCACTGTAGCAGTGCGCCACCGGGCCGGCCCTATTTATAGTCTTTGTAGAATTTATTTCATAATGAAATGAGGTAGATATGCTACATATTTTTCCTAGCTGATTTTTAAATAATCATTTTAAACTCCAATGTTATAAGATTCAGTATCAGAGTTCTTTTTCGCCTTTGTCCATTTTTTTTACTGCCATTGTCAGCCTTTTTTACTCTTATCACGAGTTGGGAACAAGGTGTCTTCTAGTGTCAGTGGATTTGATTCTAGGATTACAAAGATAACATTTCCACAACTTATTTAGAGGCAATATTTATTGCTTAGTTATTAGAGAAAATGTAAAATCTTACTATTTATGTGTTTTAGACCATTATGCTAAGCCCTCTTAAAGGTAAAATCAAATAGATATCTCCTTTCTGAAATGTTTTTCAGATTTAGGTTATTAACACAAAATTGTAAAAATTAAAAATTATGTATTATGAGAAACAGAAATTGTGTACTGCCTGGAGATTGGAGGAGAATTGTAGAGAATTGTAAGGGAATTGTAGAAAAATATAACTTTAGTATACACAGTTTTGTAACAAATGCTTGCTAGAAACATTTTAAGTAAAGCAGCTTCTAAGAGGCCATATAAAGTTCAGGTGGGCCCGAACACACTAAACATTCCAGGGAGGGAATGACCCCCACCCGGTTCCAGGAAATGACCAGTTCTTTATCTAAAGGCCACCTGGCCAGGCCCCAGGGAAGATAAACGATTGAGAAATGCGCCGTTCCTTATCAGGGTACCAGCCTGCTAAAGCCCACCTGTAAATCTAAAGGCACCGCAGATAACCAACAACTCATCCTGTCACAAGGGTCTGTCCAGAAAAACTGTATAAAAGGTGCTTGTGTTGTAAGCTCATGGTCGCTTCTGTCCAGGAGACTAAGTGACCCCAGCATGCTGGAATAAAACACCTCTTGCCTGATTGCAGCGGTCTCAGTCTCGTGGTCTTTGTGAAGTGAGCTGTCCCTGCGAGTATGAGATTTGTGCATGGTACACGGGGCTTACAAGATCAGTCACAATAAGAACCCCTATATGGAAACATAACACGGCAGTCTAAGATGATGGAAATTCTTATAAATTCACTTAAAATAAGTTTCAGACTAAGAACCTCAACAGGATCTATCAGGAGGAGATAAAATCTGAATCAAATTGTTCAGTTACCCAGAGGTCACTTGTGAGTTGGCCTGTTTTCAACTGTGTAACATTTTAAACATCCTTAATGAACTGGAGCATTCTAAATCTGAAGTTGTCTGGAAGAAGAAAAGTGCAATCAGTTCACTCACTGAAGGATATACTTGAAATAGCTAGATTTTTTATAACAGCACAGTAGATAATTGACACCTTTTTTCTTTCTTTTCTTTCTTTCTTTCTTTCTTTCTTTCTTTCTTTCTTTCTTTCTTTCTTTCTTTCTTTCTTTCTTTCTTTCTTTCTTTCTTCCCTTTCTTCTTTCAAAAGGCTTATATTTGGCAAAACTTCAAACTAAAACATGAGCTGTAAATATGTCTGTAAAGTGCTCCAAGTCCCTAAAAGATTAAAAACTTCATGGACTTCAGTTGTAAAATATTATTAATGTCTGTCAGGTATATTTTTCTGATGAATTATCAAATTCTCATTTTCTTATAAAATATATATTTCTTTAAATAGTGTAACTAAGACAGTGTGTTGTAGGTGCCGCACTATGCTAATAATACATTTAATATTACCAGGAATCACTTTACTAACCATTTCTTTTCATCTTACCTAGAAAATATTTTATGCAAATAAAGTTTGGTTATATGTTCCTAATAGAGCCAACAATACAAAGCATACAAAGGATTTTTAGCTTCTGCTTACACTGTAAAATGTTAGAAAGTTTCTCTCCTACCCTAACACTAAAGAAAAGAGCTAGATTATCTACAAAATCATAAAATTCCTTAACTATATTAAAAAGCTAAGGTCACATAAAACAAATTAATATAATATTTGAGAAAAAAGCTGTGACACCAGAGTGAAATAGCAATGCAAATAATGACTTTCTTGGGGAAAAGTGTGAAGGAAAGGTGGAGCTACTTATTGTAAATTTCAAAAAATTTTAATGAATTGGTAAAGGCCAAAATTTGCCCACCATCAGAGTATAGAACCCTTGAAAGATGCACACACAAGGCAATGAAAGAAGGAATTGAACCTAATGCTACACTGAACATAAACAGAGCAACAGTAAAACACAAAATCTGATCTACTTCCAGCTGACCTGATTTGACTTTCCATATTAATAATCTATCCAAATGTTGGGCCTTAAAAACTAACGCCACCTTCGTCCAGGCTGGGAGAACTAGTATAACTAGCATGAAATTTGAAGTATTAGAAGGATGCATGAAATTAAAGGACGAAGCCCTGCTTTTCTTCTTCTTCTTCTTCTTTTTTTTTTTTTCTGTTTTTCAGTTAACAGACAAATGTTTAAAATAAAACTGAGGGAATTCCTGGGGAATCCAGTCCTCTGAGTACGAAGATGGAGAAATTACCTGAGGCTTTACTTTCCCTCCTTCCAAAACCAGCAGGGCTTCTTGCCTCATCTCCACGTTTCTTTTGGTGCTTTATCTTCTCTTATCTCTCTCTCTCAGTAACAGAAATGATTTAATTTCATGGTAGAAATAACTACTAATGTGATAGGAGATAGTGAAATGGAAACTGTCATTTCACAAATGGGATAAAGGAAGCTCCCTGAAGTTAAATGATTTTCCCAGGGTTACAAGCACTGCTATTGCAGAATCAGGTTTGCATAATTTCTTTCCTATTTCTACTACACCACACCACATCTTGACTACAAAAGATGGAGATCAAATAGGGTTGGTGTCCCAACCCGCGGGATATTCAACGCAGACCGTGGAGGGGGGAGTGGGAATGGGATGAGACAAGAGACGCGAGAAATGGAGACAAGACAGTATTGCGGGATATTCAACGCAGACCGTGGAGGTGGGAATGGGATGAGACAAGAGACGCGAGAAATGGAGACAAGACAGTATTCTGATCAAGTCTCGTTTATTGGCTCTAAGGTTACATCTTATATAGGAAAAAGCAGGCATATTGTAAGGAGTCAGGAATGTGGGAATACGATAAGATTTTGAGAAGAAACAAGGACAGGACATTCCTGACGTAGTGCACCCCCCAATCTTTACAGCAAAGCAGAAACTTGAAAGAAGATAAAGGTCACCCTTGAGTAAACTTGCACAGCCGGGAACACAGAATTCCTGGCACAAACAGATTACGAGGCAGTTATCATGTAAGCATGGCCATTTGGCGCAAGCAGTTTGTCACGCAGGCACGGTCACACAAGGAGGGGTGTGGGGCTACAGGCTCCCAACATATCCCCCTTTCTTTTCTTATATGAGAAATGGAAACATAGCCCAACATAATAAGATCTGTGTCTGTCTTAGGTTGGGATGTTCAATTCTATAACAGCTTACCCGTCATTGGGATTAACTGTAGCTGGACAGATATCCCTGTCTTAGGTTGCTGTAGAACAACATCCTCTTACCCATTATTGACTAGCCAGCTCTACTTTTTGAAGGGCAAGTAGATCTGTGTCCCTCCTTAGAGGAATGTTCCATTTTCAGTCGTTGATAATGAACCTGAATGGGCCGTGCCTGAATAGCCTCTATCTGTTCCTTAATAAAGGTAGTGACCTTATTAAAGAGAAAAGGCTCCAAAGATAATAAAGGAAGTAAACCTATAAGAGGACCTAATAAAGGTAAGAGGTAAGGAAAGAATCCATTGAGCCCAGTCCAAAGGGGATTGTCAGCTGTTTTTTTCTTTTTTCCAAATCTGCTTGCAGTTGTTTAATGTGATCACGCACTATTCCGGACTTGTTTGCATAGAAGCAGCATTTCTCCTATAAAGCCAAACAAATACCTCCCTGCTCTGCAGTTAATAAATCAAAACCTCTATGGTTTTGTAAAACCACTTCTGCCAAAGAATCTAATTGATCTTGTAAATCCTGAATAGTCTGAGAAAGAGTCTGTAGGTTTGAAATTAATTGTTTAGATAATTTGGTATATTGGGATATAGAATGTGTAAGACCGGCAGTTCCAGTAGCTACAGTGGCAGTAATTCCTAATCCAGCGAGTAAAGGAATAAACTGTATAGCTCTTTTTACTCTTTTTGTTATGTGTTCAAAAGTAGGAACGGGTACAGGCTCAGTTCCCAGTGTAACATCAACATTGGGGAGAAGAGCCAAAACACATAATCCTGTCCAATTAGTGGGTAGTTGGGGGGTAATAAATCACATACACAAAGATATGAGTTTCATAAGGAGGAGACTGTCACCAGTCTCCATGACCCAAGTCCTCATGACTGATGTGATGATGAGTCTCGGCACCACTGAGAAGGGAAATGTGAGCATATGCGTTAACTTCTGGGTCAAAATACAGCAAACATTTCCAAACCAATAAACATAACAAACACAGAAGTTCTTTTAAAATTAAGTTGACCACCCCACACAAAATAAGAACTAAGTAAATTTTGGCAGCAGTTGAAAAAATAAATAAATATAAGTTGACAGAGGAGAGATGCTCGGTAACTTAAGATTTAGGGAATTTGCTTTGTCTCTCTGAACTTTGATCTGCATCTGAAATGAATGAATGTTATATTATACTGAGGTAAGATGATCAGAATAAATGCACAGTGAAGAAAACCCCTCAAGATCTAGAAACTTGAAACCATGTAAAACATCTTTCAAAATGAATGAGAGGGGTTTTTCTAGCAAGACGGCTGACTAGAGGCAAAAACCCCAAACAACAAGTAGATAGTCACCTGTAGAGTATGTAGGAGAAAAAGGCGGAATACAGTAAAAAGTGAAGAAAACCCCTCAAGATCTAGAAACTTGAAATAGCAACATAGAAAGTCAGGGGAAGCACCTGACCAAGATCAGCATAGAGACTGTACTGACCCGGCAATGCTGGGACAAATTAGGTGGTGGGGATATGTGGGTCAGTGGCTGTCACTCCCACTGTGGGGTGCTGCTAGGAGCCTACGTGACTGCATTTTTCTAATGGGAAGTACACAGTGAGTCCCCCCACTCCCCTTGATCCTGGGCTGCTGCTGGACATCACCATTTTCAGATAGGAGCCAGGAGAACACTGAGTTCTGCTGACCCAGCAGGCCTGCCCCCCCAGATGAGAGTATGTGTGGGGTACTCAGGCCACCTGGATCTACACCCACCTTTTCTAGGAGTTCAGAATCCTACCTGACCCAGCAAGCCCACCTGTACCAGTGGAGAGTGTGGGGGGGCATGCAGGCTACCTGGATCCATGCCCAACTTCCCCTTGACCTCTGAAGCCCAGAGTCCTGTCTGACCCACCAGGCCCACCCACCCCAGTGGAGAGGGTAAAGGGTCTGAGCTGGTACTTACTACTGTGCTCACCCAGAACTGAACCTACAAATCCTGACCTCTGAAGCCCAGAGTCCTGTCTGACCCACCAGGCCCACCCACCCCAGTGGTGAGGGTAAAGGGTCTGAGCTGGTACTTACTACTGTGCTCACCCAGAACTGAACCTACAAATCCCAAACTGAAAATCAATACAGAATAGTTCTACAGGTAAGAGTCTCTCCCTTCAAAAACTACTGCAAAAAATTAAAAGAAGTGACCACATGACCAAATGCCCAGACATCAATGCAGATATACAAGAAGCCTTAAAAAACAGTGAAACATGTCACCACCAAAAGAAGACAAGAATTCCCCAATACCAGACCCCCTGAACAGGAAACCAGTGAAATGCCTGAAGAGGAATCCCAAATGGCACTCTTAAGTGCCAAACTGATGCAAAAAAAATTGAAAACACAATATAGAAAAAAAAATCCAGGACATGCATGAGAAATTCAACAAAGAAATAGAAACCATAAAAAAGAACTAAGCAGAAATCCTGGAACTGAAGATTCATCCAATAAAATAAAAAATACAACTGAGAGATTATGAGAGATTAAGCAACAGACAAAAACAAGCAGAAGAAAGAATTTCTAAAGTAGAAGATAAACATTTTGAATTAACCCACTTGGATCAAAAAAAGAAAAGAATTTTTAAAAAATTAGAAAACCTGTGAGATCTATTGGAAAACCTTAAGCATACAAACATCCATATTATGGGTTTACTGGAAGGGGACAAGAAAGGAAAAGGCATTGAAAGCCCATTTAATGAAATAATAGCTGAAAGTTTCTAAGTATTGGGAGATACATGGTATCCAGGAGCCAAGAATCTTAAAGATCCCCAAACAGATATAATCCAGAAAAGGTCCTCCTGGAGACACCTAATAGTCAAATTGTCAAAAGTAAAAGACAAAGAAAGACTTTTAAAAACAGCAGAAGAAAAGCATCAAGTCACCTGTAAGGGACTCCCCATCAGACTAACAGCAGACTTCTCAACAGAAACCTTATATAGGCCAGGAGAGAGTGGAATGATATATTCAAAGCATTAAAAGAAAAAATGTGCCAGCTAAGAATGCTGGACTCAACAAAGCTCTCCTTCAGAAATGAAGGAGAAATTGTATCTTTCCCAGAAAAACAAAAACTGTTATCACCACAACAGTAGCCCTACAAGGAATCATCAAGGGAGTCCCACGTCTGGAATCAGAAGAGTGACAACTATTACGAATACATGAGAAAGAATAAAAACCAGCAGTAGAGCAGATATGAAAATGAGAAAGACAACAAAATGTATCTTATCACTACAGCAAAGATGAACAATCAAAGGGAAAGAAGGGAACAAAAGAAATATAAAGCAACCATAAAACTTACTTATGTTAGATAAATTAGAATTTAAATCAAGAACTATAAAAAGAGACAAAGAAGGACATTATATAATGATAAAATGATCAATGCAGCATGCAGATATATTAATCTTAAATACTTATGCACCCAACATTGGAACAGCCATTTAAATCAAGAACTATAAAAAGAGACAAAGAAGGACATTATATAATGATAAAAGGATCAATGCAGCATGCAGATATATTAATCTTAAATACTTATGCACCCAACATTGGAACAGCCAGGTACATAAAGCAAATTTTATTGGATCTAAAGGGACAGATAGATTTTAATATAATAATAGTTGAGGAATTAACACGTCTCTCAGCATTAGAAAGATCATCTACACAAAAAACTAGCATAGAAATACTGAATTTAAACAGCACTTTAGATCAAATGTACTTGACAGACATTTACAAGACATTTTATTCAACACCTGCAGAATACACAATCTTCTCATTATCACAGAGATCATTCTCTAGGATAAAGCACATGTTAGGCCACAAATCAAGTCTCAACAAATTTAAAAAGACCGATAGCATATCAAGCATTTTGCCAAATGCTTTTCAAAGAAGAAACAAAGCAGGAAATCAAAAAATTCATGGAAACAAATGAAAATATAAGTGCGACATACCAAAACCTATGAAATACTGCAAAAGCAGTACTAAGAGGGAAGATTATTTAAATAAGTGCTTACATCAAAAAAGTGGAAAGATCCCAAATGAACAACCTAACATTACAGCTCAAGGAACCAGAACAATCCAACCCCCACATTAATAGACAGAGAGAAATAATAAAGATCAGAACAGACATAAATGAAATAGAGACCAAAAAAATTATACAAAAGATAGATAAAATAAAAAGTTGTTTTGTTGAGAAGATAAACAAAATTTATGATTAGCTAGACTAACCAAGAAAAGAACAGACCTGAATATAAAAAAATTAAAATGGAGACATTACAACTGATTCCACAGAAAATGTAAAGAATCATTGCAGACTATTTTGAACAACTATATGTCAACAAATTTGAAAACCTGAAGGATATGGATAAATTTCTGGACACAGACACCCTACCAAGACTGAACCAAGAAGACACAGAAAACCTGAACAGATCAATAGTGAGTAATGAGATTGAAGTAGGAATCAATAGTCTTCCAGCCAAGAAAAGCCCAGCGTTAAATGGTTTTATTTCTGAATTCTACTGAATTTCTTAAGAAGACTTAATACAAATTTTTCTCAAACTATTCCCCAAAAAACTGAAGCAGAGGGAATTTGTATTCATCTGTTTCTGTTGCTTATAACAGAATGCATGGAGCTGGGTATTTTATAAAGAAAACAAAATTTATTGCTTAAAATTTCAGAAGCTAGGAAGTTCAAACTCCAAGGAACATGTCAGGTGAGGGTCTTGGTCCTGGTGACAGTGATGCAAAGTATCACATTGTGAAATGACGGAGCAGGGAGAGAGCACAGAGAGAGAGCTTCTGTAAAGCCCTCACAGCTACAAACCTGACCACTATTTTTAATCCATTCACTATGCCATGGTCCTACAATCTAATCACCTCTTCAAGGCTCCACCTTTCAATTATCAGCACTATTTACAATAGCCATGAGTTGGAACCAGCCCAAATGTCCATCATCAGATGAGTGGATACAGAAACTGTGGTATATCTACACAATGGAATACTACTCTGCTGTAAAAATAAATGAAATACTACCATTAGCAGCAACATGGATGGACTTAGAAAAAATTAAATTAAGTGAAATAAGCCAGGCCCAGAAAGAGAAATACCACATTTTCATTCATATGTGGAAGCTAAAAAAATAGAAGAAAATAAAACAGAGAAAATGAATAAATAATAGTAATAATAAGTTGAACTACTGAGAGAGAAGAACTATGGTTTCTAGAGGCAGAAAAGTGATGAGGGCAGGAAGGATACTGAGAGGTGATTAACAGGCACAAAAGTACTTTGAGATAGGAAAAATAAGTCCTATTGGCGTAGAGTCAACCCAGAAATCTATAATCAATAATGATTTATTGCATGTAATGAAACAACTGGAAGAAAAGAGATCAAATGTGCAATCATAAAGAACTGATTAAGTTTTGCAATGATGAATAGGATAATTACCCTGAATGATCATCACACAATGTATACATGTATTGAAATATAACTCTGTACCCCATAAGTATACACAATCAAAATGTTTCAATACAAAAAATTTAAAAATGAATGAAAATTAAAGACTTTCAGATAAACATTGAAGTAATGTATTATCAGCATAGCTGAACTACAAGAAATAAGAAAGAAAATCTCTCAGGTAGAAAAAATATGACGCATGATAGAAACTTGGATCTTTTTTTTAAAAAAGTACTCAAAATGGAAAAATTAGATTTAAATGAGAACCAAATATATTTTGTGTTTATAGCATATCTAAAAATACAATATTATTATAAAGATTGGTGCTATGGTGTCTCTCAAAATTCATGTATCAGAAACTTGACCCCCACTGTAAGAGTGTTAGGAGGGTGGGAAATCCAAAAAAAAATCCATCTCTCAAAAAAAAAAAAATCTTCTAATCTACAGTATTCGCTGATTCCCTTTAATTTAAGTACTCCCATCATGGCCAATTTCAGCGCATAATGCCAATGAACACAGATGCAGGAGGAAATGGACACAGTCAGCTTTTGCCAGCCTGTGTGAGCCAGTGGTCCCAGCGTGCCACTGCAGCAAACCAGTGGTCTCAACGTGAATCTTGTCAGCATGTACTTAAGATGACTAGGAACTTGAATATTTTTGATGTCAGAATGATTTTTTTTAAAGGTCCATTATTTAAATATTTCCAAGAGTCATAAAATTTGACCACACTTGAAATCCCCTTGGTGTACTGTTTCTGGGAAAAAAAAAAAAAAAAGCTTGGGATAGAATATAGTTATGCTGAAGTATTTAAACCTATTTTTCCAACATTAACTTAGAATGTTTTTGCAGTGCAGCTGGGATCTGTTACAAGTGAATAAGCAAGTATTTTTATTGAATTAAAAAAAAATATGCTTTGCACACTAGGGAGAGGGTAGGATAGCAATAAAGGTAATTAACTGTCTGTCTTTCCTATTACAGACCTGTTGTCATATATACTTAGCTTTCTATATGAGTGGAATGCCAGCCTAAATCATTTCATTATCTCATCTTTTAGCTATCTATTGTATCTATATTATAGATACTATAGTATAGTATAGTATAGTATACTATCTATAGTATCTACTTCTGTAAAATTTTATTTGATTTCTCTCATCTTAAAAGTCAATAGTTTAGAATATTTAAAATTAGAATTTTTAGTGTGTGACATTAATTGAAATGTTTGACAGACGGGTTAGCTACACAGATCCCAGTTTGCCTTCATAACCATGAGCATTGTGCATTCTTACTCCTATTTATGGGCTGCAGTTGGCCTGCATTCCTTTCTCAACATCAGTTCCATCTGGCTTTGTCTCTGTTTCCCTGAGAATATTCTTAATAACCAAGCTACAAAGCAAAGCTTTAAAATGCATTAGATAAAATGGGAGGAGATGTGAAGTCTGAATTAAATGAATATAAACATAAAGTGACTTAAAAAAAATAACCTTAAGAAAGAAAGAACCTTTACTATGTGGTATGAAATCAAAGCAATGCATTGTCTGATGATTCAGGCAAGAAGGCAAGACGTGACAAAATCTTTCCACCATATCTCTCATCTTAATTCATAGACTTCTTTAATATGCAGAAAAACTCACCATTTTCTTTTTTTGTGTTGTTTGTAGGATTGTAAGGGAGTCAAGAATGCATATTTATTTTATAATTAGCAAAAATATTTCTTATGAAATGAGAAAAGGTGATAGACACGTGATGTGCATAGCCATGCACGGGAATGGTAAATATAAATGATTTTGTTATTTAGGTCCTAAAAATTTAGGTATCCACATATTATAGCATTCCTCACTTTAACATTCTGTAATCATCTTCAGAAGCGTTTTATTTTCAAACTCCTTCTGGACTATGAGGAGCATTTATCTGTATAAAATAATATGGAGTTTATTCAAAATGTAATACACTGAAAAGTGCTAGATACACAGACCCAGTTTATTAAAGCTTTGATAGAAATCTACATTTTTGTGTGTGAAATAAATGACAGATTTTTTCATCACTATGAACTTCAGTCTCCTTAGAAAACTTAAACAATAATAACTGACTACAGAAAATTTGGGCTCTGGCAATGGCAATTTGCATTTATCTGATGGCTAACTAGCATTTCTACCATGGGAGTGCCATGGTGGATGGGAGCTGTTTGCAGCAGTTGGGAAAGAGTGGAAGGGCCTCCAGATGGGAACATATTGTGCATTCTTACTCCTATTTATGGGCTGCAGTTGGCCTGCATTCCTTTCTCAACATCAGTTCCATCTGGCTTTGTCTCTGTTTCCCCGAGAATATTCTTAATAACCAAGCTACAAAGCAAAGCTTTAAAATGCATTAGATAAAATGGGNTTTATGGGCTGCAGTTGGCCTGCATTCCTTTCTCAACATCAGTTCCATCTGGCTTTGTCTCTGTTTCCCTGAGAATATTCTTAATAACCAAGCTACAAAGCAAAGCTTTAAAATGCATTAGATAAAATGGGAGGAGATGTGAAGTCTGAATTAAATGAATATAAACATAAAGTGACTTAAAAAAAATAACCTTAAGAAAGAAAGAACCTTTACTATGTGGTATGAAATCAAAGCAATGCATTGTCTGATGATTCAGGCAAGAAGGCAAGACGTGACAAAATCTTTCCACCATATCTCTCATCTTAATTCATAGACTTCTTTAATATGCAGAAAAACTCACCATTTTCTTTTTTTGTGTTGTTTGTAGGATTGTAAGGGAGTCAAGAATGCATATTTATTTTATAATTAGCAAAAATATTTCTTATGAAATGAGAAAAGGTGATAGACACGTGATGTGCATAGCCATGCACGGGAATGGTAAATATAAATGATTTTGTTATTTAGGTCCTAAAAATTTAGGTATCCACATATTATAGCATTCCTCACTTTAACATTCTGTAATCATCTTCAGAAGCGTTTTATTTTCAAACTCCTTCTGGACTATGAGGAGCATTTATCTGTATAAAATAATATGGAGTTTATTCAAAATGTAATACACTGAAAAGTGCTAGATACACAGACCCAGTTTATTAAAGCTTTGATAGAAATCTACATTTTTGTGTGTGAAATAAATGACAGATTTTTTCATCACTATGAACTTCAGTCTCCTTAGAAAACTTAAACAATAATAACTGACTACAGAAAATTTGGGCTCTGGCAATGGCAATTTGCATTTATCTGATGGCTAACTAGCATTTCTACCATGGGAGTGCCATGGTGGATGGGAGCTGTTTGCAGCAGTTGGGAAAGAGTGGAAGGGCCTCCAGATGGGAACACAGTGCCTGTTTGGGATCTAATGAGCAGCCTCAACCAGGGGACAATGCTCCCTGGAAGGTCAGGCAGGGTCTAGTTAGGATGCACTTAGAAAGGGCTTCCAGCTTGCATACACATTCTTGGTATAACATGCCTTTAAAAAATTCTTTTGTGACTGCTTCTGAAAGCCTAAATAATTTGTGGGGCCTTGACGTTTCTGCTGAATAATTAGGATTTAAATTAACTCACCCATTGATCACTTTGGTTCTAGACTGCTTCTTTCCATTCTGCCAGTTATTAGATTATCTGAAACATATTTTATATCTTAGTTTCAATCCTGATACCACATACCTTAGCCTCTGTACCCGTCCTCTTGGAAATTATCATTATTATTAATCCAACAAATATTTATTAAGTATCTACGATGCCAAGTGCTCTTGCAGGGAGGGATTAAAGATACCATTAAGTATAAGGCATATGAAGTTACTGACCCTAGAGAATAAATAGGCAATAATAACTTTATCCTTTTTTCCTAAAAGACAACAATTAGTTACATACACACTGCTTGGCTCATCCAAAGTCCCTTTAACTTGGTCTATAGCAAGATCTGCTGCTTCCACTGTTCTCCATCTGACTTTATTTATTGTGACCTCAGGCCAGGGGAAAACCATGTACAGATAATATACTTGTAAATATGGTACCTACTCAGCTTAATTAAAACTAGGCCTCTTTTAATGCTTTCCAGTTATGGCAACTTTCTCTTTAGTCTGTGGTATTATTTCTATGAAGACTCGCTATGTATCTGACAATCATCTAGAAAAAAATAGACTATTTGTTGGACATACTATACTAATCAGAAAGGCCAAAAAAGTCTGGAAGAATTCAAGTAAAGAACAAAAGGTGAGAATAAAAATCACATATCTATAGATTTATAGTAAGCCACAACTTATAAAAAAAGATGCAAAGAAATAATAATCATATAAAATGCCCAATATTACTATTGAACAAAAATATAAATTAAAATAAGATTACTTATGCATATAATATACAAGTTATTTTGAATAACTTGCATACGAGTTATTTTGAATAACTTGCATACGAGTTATTTTGAATAACTTGTATACGAGTTATTTTGAATTAGAAGACTAATTTATAATGAGGGTATAGTGAACAAACTCTTATGATATAATTACAAATTTTTACAACATTTCTGAAAAGCTATTAGACAGTATTTATCAAAAACTCTATAATGGGGCCGGCCCGGTGGCACACTGGATAGTGCGCCGCTTGGGAAGCGCGGCGGCGCTACCGCCCGAGGGTTCGGATCCCA
>NW_007738149.1:33164-39222 GCF_000696425.1 Galeopterus variegatus
AAAAAAAAAAAAAAAACCTCTATAATGGCCACTTTCTTGAAACCAATAATTCTTTGTCTAGAAATTTCATTACAAAATAATGCACAGTGCAGTTATAAATGTATCCACAAAGGTAATTATCACATTATTTGTAATTCTGAAACAATAGGGGAATTATTAAATTAATAATTACATTTATACTATTGAGTGTTAAGTGTTATTAAAAGTAATATTCATTAAGAACTCCTGTATGACATGGGATCAAGCTAATGACATAATACTAAGGAGATAAAGGTTGAAATTAACATGTATTGCATGATCCAGCTATGTAAAATTACACACACAGATATTTGGAACTACTGCCTATACACAAAATATCAACTAAATGAAGTCATTGATCTACAAAAAATGATCCTTAATGGAAATTTGGAAAATAGACATAAATAATTTATAAAATAATTTGGCCTCATCTCATCTATATTATTCTTTCAACAGACACACAAAAACAAATACTTTATAATATCCCATTTCAGGAATTGTCATGACATGCCTGCTGTTTCTCCTAAATCACTTTTATCTTGAGTATCTGAGTATGCTCTGCATTTCAAAGTAGGGAATAGAGTGACAACTTTTCTTTCTGACCAAAAAGATCTGAATAAATGATGTTTTTGTGAAAACCACAGAGATGTCTACAGGTTTAATGGCACCTTTCCTCAAATAATTTCCCAATTATTATTTTTGGGGGGTCCTCCCACAAACACCATGTAGCTTGTCATTTGTCCCTGTCTGCTGCCGCTACTTCTGCTCAAGATTCCTGTCAGCTGCACATCGTCTTGAAGATGCTATTGTCATGGCTGAAATGCCGATGTCTGTCAAGAAAATGATATTGGTGGCCTACTCAAGAAAAGATCTTTTACAAGGATCTCTGTCTCTGTTCTTCATTGCGGTTACAAACCAATTCAAAGGATCAAGTGAAGGACCAAACCTTTCCCATGTAACTTATCCTTCTCTTTTCTCTTTCTTCCTTCCAGCTGCCATTATTACCTACCCATAACTTAACATTCTTCATCTGCAGTTACAAAATATTTTCTTCCATGCAAGCAATAGGAAACCAGCTCACTGCTAGAACACTGGAGTGCTGGAGTATATGTGGCATGCAGGGATATGTATGCAACAAGGAAAGTGGTGATGGGATGAGATTCTACATAATCTAGCAACAAATAGACAAAACTGCCTTGTTACACTGTAGGTCGGTCTGATAAATCAGTGGGAATAGGCACAGTAATTAATGTCCCAGATTGACGAAGGAAAATCTGTGGGATGGAAAGGCCATTCACCTGGAGGAAAGAATATGTTTGCCATGTTACATTAAGAGTTATATTTGGGACTATAGCAGGATAAAGAATGTCATTTGTAGGAACCATCCCACGTCTCAATATTATCAAGAGGCAGGTATCTATTTTGCCTTATCAAGAAATGACAAAGAATTATCATTGACAGATGTTAAAGTTGACATAAAGTTCCTTCACTGAATTAATTAACCTTAAGAATTGTCTAAGGACTCATTCTTTATAATAATTAACACTGTTTTATACTTTTCATTCATTAAATTATCTTTGGGGATTGAGATAAAAATAAAATTTACTTATTTATATTATTGGGCCCACACACAGCTGGGAGGAAAACCTGGACATGTCTCGAGATACAGCATCAAGACTCCATCTTAAAGATGCTTACCCTGGGCTGGCTGGTTAGCTGAGTTAGAGTGTGGTGTCATAACCTCAAGGTCAACAGTATGGATCCCCATACCAGCCAGCTGCCAAAAAAAAAAAAAAAAAAAAAAATCCTTATCTGTTCAAAAGTATCATTTCTTTCTCTCAATTTCTAAAGAAGCAAAATGCAAACACCTGTGTGCTGCTTCTTTTTATTTTTATTTTTTTTAACTCCCTGAAGGAAGTGAAATAACTGACAAAATCTTTGCCTATTTACAATTACTCTCTTGTGGCATTTTGGTCCTTGCCTTTTAGGTGAACCTGATCAAGGAATTAGTGAGTCCTGTGAATACATGAAAGAACAATTGTAATCTTTCCTTTACCAAACAAGGAGTTCCTCAATACAGGCATGATTTGCTTTCTGTTCATGGCGATAGCTGCATGAATGCATCGTACAGGTATTAACATGCATTAAGGCATAAATCACAGACACACAAAGCCAGAGAGAGTGAGAGTAAAAGCAAGAGCAAGAGACAGAGAGAGAGATTGCTATTTTAGTCAAACAAGCGAGCTTTGTATGCTGGTTGTGAAAACCTGCCCTGTCAGGGTTAGTAGAGCTAATTCTGTCAAGCAAGGTTCAGTGAAGTTTGACATGACTGCATTCACAAGAAAGCTGCAAAGGTCATATTATGCACTGTGTACCTTTGGGGAGCTTAACAGAACAAATTTGGACCAATTCTGTCAAAAGAACATCTAAGTAACCTAGAAGAATAGGTCTTTGAAAAGAAGTTTATGGGAAAAAAAAAAAAGAAAAAAGAAAAATAAAAGAAGTTTATGAGGCATAGGCATGGAGAGTGACAGAAGGCTATGTGTTAAACTATCCTCTCCCTGAGTCAGAATTGGGCATCACCTACTCTGGAAAAGTACTACTTTGCCATTCAGAAGAAAATAATGCTAGATAGAATTATTAACCTAGAGATATTTAAAAAACAAACAAAAAAACAAAGACAAAACAAAAACCATCAGGGTCTTCAGAGTGGTTTTTACCAAATTCACAACACTGAAACTTTCCAGATTTCCTCTTGAGGCTCACGGGGGATTGCTGTGCTCTGTGTTCTACAGTAATAACAGGAGAACATCACTCAACACTGGAAGTGATTTTTTTACCGTACCCTTGAATAAATAAGATATAAAAATAAGCTTTTCATAGTTTACGTGTTGACTTCTCCAATCAGATACACTAGATTTACTAAGTTATTGCAAACAGTAACGAATCATAACCTCTGTTGAAAACTTCACTGAACGGCAAAACTCCTTGATAACAGAATACCAGGCATAATTAAGAGGGCATGGCTACTCACTGACTCTCTTCTCCCACTGGGATTAACACACAGCTTTTTGTTTGTTTTCTTTTCTTAATAGGAATAGATTCTAATTTAATATTTGGTAATTTGGCAACAATTTTGATATTGAACAATTATGAAAGAAATTTATGTTGTTACTAGGAATAAGATAACCTATTCTGACATGGAATATTCCTACCTCATTTTATGAGGTCAGCATTATCTTGATACCAAAGCCAAAAACACAAGAAATGAAAACTAAAGACCAATATCCTTTAAGAATATAGATGCAACAAAGTACTAGCAAACTGAATCCAGCAACTTATTAAAAGGATTGGATACGTGTTGACTTCTCCAATCAGATACACTAGATTTACTAAGTTATTGCAAATAGTAACGAATTATAACCTCTGTTGAAAACTTCACTGAACAGCAAAACTCCTTGATAACAGAATACCAGGCATAATTAAGAGGGCATGGCTACTCACTGACTCTTCTCCCACTGGGATTAACACACAGCTTTTTGTTTGTTTTCTTTTCTTAATAGGAATAGATTCTAATTTAATATTTGGTAATTTGGCAACAATTTTGATATTGAACAATTATGAAAGAAATTTATGTTGTTACTAGGAATAAGATAACCTATTCTGACATGGAATATTCCTACCTCATTTTATGAGGTCAGCATTATCTTGATACCAAAGCCAAAAACACAAGAAATGAAAACTAAAGACCAATATCCTTTAAGAATATAGATGCAACAAAGTACTAGCAAACTGAATCCAGCAACTTATTAAAAGGATTGGATATCATGACCAAGTGGTATTTATTTCAGAAATGCAAGGGTGATACAGCACATAAAAATCAATACAGGTAATATACCATATTAACAGAATAAAAGAAAAAAATAGAAGATCATCTCAATTGATATAGGAAAAGTGTTTGACATGTTTTCATGGATAAAAACCCTCAGCAAACTAGGAACATAGGGAACTTCCTGAACCTGATAGAAGAGATTTATTAAAAACCCACAACTAACATTATACTCAAGGGGAAACACTGAATGATATTCCCTGAGATAGTGAACACAAGATCATGAAATACTCTTACCACTTACATTCATCATTTCCCTGTAATTTACTAGCCAGAGTAATTAGACAAGAAAAAGAAAGAGCATCTAAACTAAAACCAAAGTGAAACTATCTCTGATCATAGACATGACATGATATTATATATAAAAAATCCTAAAGAATCCACTCAAATCTATTAGAGCTAATAAACAAATTCAAGAAATTTACAGGATACAAGATCAACACAAAACAATCAGTGACATTTCTATACACTAGCAATAAAGCACCAAAAGAAAATTAAGAAAATAATTCCATTTACAATGACATCAAAATGAACAAAATAGTTAAAAAAATAAGCTTAACCAAGGAGACACAAGACTTGTACACTGAAAACATCGCTGAAATAAATTAAAGAAGATCTAAATCAATGGAAAGACATCCTGTGTTTACTAATCAGAATACTTAATATTGTTTAAATGTCAACATACCCCAGAGCAATGCACAAATTCACTCCAATCCCCATTAAAATCTCTGATGTTTTTGACAGAAATGGAAATGCTTATCCTCAAATTAATATGGAATTGCAAGGCATCCTGAACAGACAAAATGACCTTGAAAAAGAAGATCAAATTTGGAGGATTTACATATCCTGACNGACCTAAATAGAAGAGCTAAAACTACAAAGCTCTTAGAAGAAAATATGTAAGTAAATCTTCATAATCTTGGATTTCACAATGGTTTCTTAGCTATGACACCAAAAGCATAAGCAACAAAAGAAAAATAGATAAATTAGACTTCATCATAATTGCATACTTTCGTGCATCAAAAGAGTAAAAAGACAAACCCACAGAACAGGGGAAATATCTGCAAATCACATGTCTGATAAAAGCCTAATATCCAGAATATATGAGCATTTACATAAAAAGGATCAGAAATCAAAATGCCAAGGTCTTCTCAACAGCAACATAGGAAACTAGAAAATAATTGAGCAATGCCTTTAAAATTCTGAAGGCAAATGATTTCCAGCCTAGAATTCCATATGCAATCAAAATAATGAGCAAATAAAAGAGCAGAATAAATATATTTTTCAGACACGCAAAAACAAAACAAAAAAAATGTACCTTCCTCACACTCTTTTTAAGGAAGCTAATGGAGAACAAATAAAGAAAAGAGAAAGCCAGGGGTTTTAGGAAATGAAGGACTCAACAACAGAGAAGAGAAGGGAATCCCCAAGATGATGGTGAAGGGAAGTCTGAAGGTAACAGTTGTGCACCAAGTCAAACTGGAACAGAAAGACTTTGGGAAGATTTCTGCAGTGAGATGAAATAGTACATTATGAGTTTGAATGTACTGAGAGAGATTAACAAAAGTGGGAAGGACTGGGGTTTGAGTTACAAGTATCCAGCACATTAATCAGAAAAAAGAAGTCAATGCCAGGGAAAGTAAAAAGATGGGCAGGAAAAAGAGACATCTGAAAATATCATATGGCCTTGTGGTGAATATTAATTACATAGTAACAATAATGTAAATACCAAATGCTAACCCAGTCACAATTATACAAATATAATACTGTGAAAAGGATAAAGATTTGGGAACTGGAAGATCTGGACTGGAAGGAGGAAATGATGTTAAATCCCTATCGTTTATAATGAGAAACCTATGAATCTATCTAAAAGCTTAATAAGAAAAAATTAGCTATACAAGCTGTTATTTAGAGGCCTGGAACTAAATCTCAAAATAATTAGACATTCTTCAGAGAGAAAAGCAAGTATCAAAAAACATGAGTCTGAACTATTTTCTAGTAGAAAATAAATGTGAATTTCAATGACATATTCTTTCAAAAATTTATAGTTATTTTATTTAGAAGTAAAACAAAAATAATTGTGACAGAATAAAAAAATGAATTAAATGGAAGAAAATGGCAGGAAAATGTCTGTCTAGCATTGAAAGAGAT
>NW_007738149.1:40519-40998 GCF_000696425.1 Galeopterus variegatus
ACTATTTTCTAGTAGAAAATAAATGTGAATTTCAATGACATATTCTTTCAAAAATTTATAGCTATTTTATTTAGAAGTAAAACAAAAATAATTGTGACAGAATAAAAAAAATGAATTAAATGGAAGAAAATGGCAGGAAAATGTCTGTCTAGCATTGAAAGAGATTCTTTAGTTTCCACTTGTAAGTTAACCACTTAAAAGTTGGTTAGCACTTTCTATACTAATGGTAAATAGTTAAAACTCATGAAACCTTTTGGGAGGAATTGAGCTAAGATATAGGTAATTGCATTTTTATGATGCCAGATTAGATGAATTAAAATATTGACTGTTCTTATATGTGTAACTGTGTGTGTCATATATAATTATGAAGAAAGGCACTAATTTCAGTACTTTTACCTTGAAAGAAGCTATATTAGTCTGTTTCTGTTGCTTATAACAAAATACCTAAAACTGAATAATTTAGAAAGAAAAAAAAACTT
>NW_007738149.1:45702-46686 GCF_000696425.1 Galeopterus variegatus
CAACTTGTTTACAAGAAATGTCCAGGGAGCCTGACTAAATTATTCTATTTTCCCCACAATCACATATAAAATTAAAAAATAAACTACTTTTCAATATAGAAAAGTGAGCCTAAAAATAAACTTTAGAATTTAGGGGTAAAAACACATTTTCAAATATAAAGTTGTTCTCTGAAAAAGAAATTCAACTTCTAGAAAGTTGAGTTAGAAGGCTACATTTTCCTGTGTTATCTTGAATGTCTCTGTTCTTTTGTAACATTTTACCCAGCCATGTCTCATTCTAACTGAAAAATTCTATTTGGCCCTAAATTTAACCGTTCACACTTTACATGGCACTGCAGAGGACTCTCTTGCTCCTGTGCTCACCAACATACATGCTCTTGTGCTGAAAATTGCATGTCAAACTGCTTAATCAAACATTTTTGGTTTTCTTTCCCCAAATACTACTGATTGTCCTCAGAGTGGCTCTGTATGCCAACCCTTTTAAAATACATTACCTTATTTAACTGCTTTGAAGCTTCTTCAGAGACTGTCTTCTTTGTTTTGCATCAACTACAAGAGAAACTTTTAGCTTCTTCATATCCATATTTCAACAGACTAACATTAGAAGTGAAATTTAAGAGATTTCTGTGTATGTTATAAATATATAAGCAAAAAATCTAATTTTAGTTTTTGTAAGAAGATGGAAGAGAAGTGCAGCTCAGCTGAATTAAAAATTGTCTTTCCTTGAATTATCCATATAATCGATTGAAATCTTTAGCTTCCCCTTTAATTAACAAATGTAGATGTAGACATTGTTTAACAAAGACATTTAATGTTATACTGAATTCCACTGATATTTAATCATTTTAAACTTAAATTCAATTATTAACTTGAACATTTTATGGCAAGTAGAAATAATAGTTCTACTCAAATCTCAGTGTACACTTTGTTTCTGCCAATTCTTTGAAAGGTTCAATGTTATTTTCAGGATTTAGAGTTCTGGGC
>NW_007738150.1:0-217 GCF_000696425.1 Galeopterus variegatus
TTGCAGAGGCGGCCCGGCCCACAGGGTGTGTGTTTTCTGCCGAGTCTCTGCCTCCTTAGGCGGATGCCTCCCCATTCTGTGCACTCAGTACTGGGCTGGGGCATGTCTTCTGCAACCCTTGTCTATCAGCCGGGATTTCAAGCCCCTGCTCGGCATCACCCTGCCCAGGAAGACTTTCAGGTTTCTACTAGGCACAGACTGCCTGTCGCTCTGGGTG
>NW_007738150.1:1305-8853 GCF_000696425.1 Galeopterus variegatus
TTTTTATTTCGCTGAATAACTTCTTCAGTTTCGTAAGTTCTGCTACATTTTTTTTTTTAGGGCATTGATTTCCTTGTACATTTCCTCTTTCATGTCCTATATATTTTTCCTTGTTTCATCATGCTGTCTAGCTGAGCTTTCTTGTATCTCATTCAGATTCTTTAGAATTATCACTCGAAATTCCTTGTCATTCATTTCAAGGGCTTCCTGTTCTAGAGGATCTAGAGTTTGAGATTTATTAACTTTTGGTGGTGTACTTTCTTGGTATTTTTGTATTTCTGGTATCTTTTTTTTTTAATGTTTATTCATTTTGGCAGGGGGTTTCACAGTGCACAGGTTTGACCCTATTGGCTAACTAAGTTGTGGCTGTGTTTGTCAATTTGGTATGGCTACCTCTGTGACTGCTCAGTTGGCCTCTAGTGTCTTGTGTGTGTGTTTGCCTCAGGTCTTGGGCCTTTCCAGGGAGCCTCCTCTCTGGTCAGCTTGGACTCTACTGGGCTGCTGGATCTTGGGACGGTACCACAGGGTGTGTGATCTCTTTTGAGCTTCCACTTCCCGTGTAGAACTTCTCTCTGTTCTGTGTGCTCTGGCCCTGGGTGCTGGATTACACAGTGGTGGCCCCACAGGGTGTGTGTTTTCTGCCGAGTCTCCACCTCCCTATCCAGACGTTTCCCCGCTCTGTGCGCACTAGGTGGGGCTTTTGACGATTGCAGAGGCGGCCCGGCCCACAGGGTGTGTGTTTTCTGCCGAGTCTCTGCCTCCTTAGGCAGATGCCTCCCCATTCTGTGCACTCAGTACTGGGCTGGGGCATGTCTTCTGCAACCCTCGTCTATCAGCCGGGATTTCAAGCCCCTGCTCGGCACCACCCTGCCCAGGAAGACTTTCAGGTTTCTACTAGGCACAGACTGCCTGTCGCTCTGGGTGCCTTTGTAGCACTGAATAGGGCTTTCTCTGGACTTCTCACCTTCCTCCTGGTATTGCGGTTATTTGTGTAGTTGCCTTGTCTCCCACACCAGGGCGTGAGCTCCTCGGGGGAGGAGCCCACAGCACACAATTCCTCTTTGAATCCCCCCGGCGCAGACCGACTCAGGTGCCCACTCACAGTCAGCTCTCTGGCAGGTTCAAGTGAGCTCGAGAGCGCTCCGGCCACACCTCTCCCAACCAGAAATCGGTTAGGGGTTCTTCCAAACTTATGGCCACAGAGATGATATCTGTCTCCCGCAAACAGGAAGCTACCTGAGGCCGGAGCCCAGGGTGCGGTGGATTGACAATCGGGCCGGCCTCCTCTTCCCTGCCCTCCCAATGCTGGCCGGGGGCTCCCTACTCCACCAGCCCCACCAGATATTCACGGGGGGAGTGGGATGGGAGGCCTGTCTGCAGGCCCCGGAAGGCCCCGCGCCGGGGCAAGCAAGTGGCAAGGCTCAGTGAGGAGCTGCGCCAAGCGAGGAGGACAGGCCTGGCCGAGCTGGCCATCTCCGCCCCCACCTGAGAAAATGGAGGCAGCCCTGGTGCCAGTGACTGGCCTGGTGTGGCCAGTGGAAGCTGGGCGGGCGTCTACCCTCTGCAAGCAGGGCTGGGCTGGGGGTCACTCACAGAGCTGGGCCGGCTGGGCGGCTTCCTCTCCATTTCAGCGTCGTCGCCGTCGCCTCGGGCTGCTCAGTGGGTCCTGAAGCGCATGCAAGCAGGGCTGGGCTGGGGGTCACTCACAGAGCTGGGCCGGCTGGGCGGCTTCCTCTCCGTTTCAGCGTCGTCGCCGTCGCCTCGGGCTGCTCAGTGGGTCCTGAAGCGCAGCTCGGGCGCTCTCAGGAATCTTCTTTTGTGTCGGCCCTAAACCACGAATCTGTAGTTGCTTTTTTATCATTGTAGATTAGTTGATCAACGACTTATTCATTTTTTGTTGCTCTTGGAAATGCAAATAGCACTCTAGCAAACACAGCGCACACTTCTCAGGCTCGCGCTGTCTTCTGGCGCCCCCACTCCAGACCTGTCGCCATCTTGGTCCTCAAAATTCAAGGTTTTCTTTTTAAATGACAAATAAAAATCATATATTTATGGTGTACAACATGATGTTTTGATATATGTATATACATTGTGGAATGGTTTACTTGAATTAACATATATATTATGTCACATACTTATCTTTTTGTGGTAAGACACTTAAAATTTACTCTCTTAGCAATTTCCAAGTATACAATATATTGACTATAGTCACCATGATCTATAATAGATGTCTTTAACTTATTCCTTCTGTTGAACTGAAATCTTCTGTCCTTTGACCAATATCTTCCCAACCCCCCAACCACCACCTTTTAAATGTCTGCATCTATGAGTCTGACTTTTTGAGATTCCACATTGCTATGGTTTGAATAATGGCGTCTCTTCCAAAATTCATGTTGAAACTTAATCCCCAATGCAACAATATTAAGAGGTGTGGCCTTTCTCAGATGATTAAGTCATGAGGTTGAAGGGAGAGTTCACTCGCTCCTCTGCTCTTCCACCACGTGAGAGCATAGCATTCATCCCCTCTGGAAGATGCAGCTACAAAGCACCGTCTTGAGAGTGGAGACCAGATCCACATCAGACACCCACCCCACCAGCACTTTGATCTTGGACCTCCCAGCCTCCAAAACCATGAGAAATAAATTTCTTTTGTGTATAAATTACCCAGTCTGTGGTATTTTGTTACAGAAGCATGAAACAGGCTAAGACACACATGTAAGTGAGATCATGTGGTATTTGTCTTTTTGTGCCTGGTTTATTTCACTTACCATAATATATACCAGGCTCATGTATGCTGTCACAAATGACAGTATTTCCCTCTTTTTAAGGCTAGGGTATTCCATTGCTTATATATACCACATTTTCTTTGTCCATTCATCTGCTGATGGATCTTGAGTGTGATTTCCATATCTGGGCTATTGTGAATAATGCTGTAATAAACATGGGAGTGCAGGTATTCTTTTTAAAATATATTCTTAAGTGTCTCTTTGACATACTGATTTCAATTCCTTTACATATATACCCAGTAGTGAGATTGCTGGATCATATAGTAGTTCTATTTTTCATTTTTTAAGGAATCAAAATTATGTTGTTTTCCATAATGGCTGTACTAATCTACATTCCCACCAACAGAGTGCACAGGTTCCCTTTTCTCCACATCCCCACCAACACTTCTTATCTTTCATCTTTTTGATAACAGCCAACCTAACAAGTGTGAGGTGGTAAGTGGGAAGCTTTTCAAGTTGCCTCCTGTGAGTCATTTTGAGACGACCTCAATAGTATGTTAGTTCCTTGCCTGTTGTATGACAAGATATTCCATGTTTATCTTGTTTATTTCTTGTATCAGACCTTGAATCAGCTATTGCTCCTAAAAGCTTTGACTTCTCTACTTGGAAATAGTGTCTAGAAACCACAGTCTGGGTGCTAGAAGTGTAACTAGTCTTAAAAGATGTCAGTCTGCTCACCTTTTTAAAAGATGCTATGAAGAATTTTCTGTAAACTGTATACAGTCCTAAAAACACTTAATTATTTAAGAATTCATCATCTGGATCTCTTGCTTCTTATAATTGCTTGTGTATCTGTGTCCTTTCTGAGGCTAGGAGTTTGAGACCCACGACATCTTCAGCAGTACCTAGCCCAAAGTTGGTAGCATCTAGACACTCAGAACATATTCATTGCATGGGAAAAACCAGGCTTTGGACACTGTAAGAATTTACCAAAAATGAGCTTCAAAAATATGAGAATAAATGGGCAGCATAGCCTCTAAGGTCATTATTTTAATAAGATATTTAAGTTTACGTATGTTTGTTTAACAAATGATTACTTTACATTACAAACCTATCCTGAATTTTAAAAAGAGCATTTCTGTGAAAAGATAGAAGTCTTAATTTCTTACTTCCAGTCATCCTCACCTGAGCATTTCAACCTAAGATGACCATCAAATAGAGACAAGCAAGGGCAGGCAGGTCTGAGATAGCAGCTAACAGAGTGGACAGCTGTGCCAGCAGTAAGGAGATCCAGTCCCTCAACACTGGGGAAGGGACTTGGCCGTGGTGGGGTGAAGGCTGGGTTGGCTGAGTCTGGAAGTACATAAACAGAATGTACCTGTGAAGGTATGGTTTGGCCCTGGACAGTTCAGGGCCTTGGAGTGGGAGGGGTAGGATCTGACATATAGGAACAGAGGGCTTTGGGAGGATGGTGGATAAGGTGGTAGCTGTAGAGCTTGCTCTTGTTAGGGTGCAGGGAAAAGATCCATAAACACAGTTGGCCTGTCTCCCTCCAGTTCCTCATCTAGCTTTCTGCTGGATTTTGCTCATGCAAACCCCTTCCTTGTTCTTTCTCCAGCTGTTCTTTTACTCTCTTCTATTCCTCTTTCTAGCCAACAGCCTCCTTCTCAAGTAGCCCTTATTGCAATGGAGGAACATAATTTTTTTTTTCCTTTTTGTCTTTTTTCATGACCGGCAATGGATCGCAACCCTCAGTGTCGCGCCTGTACCGGACCGGGACCGGCAACGGGATCGCAACCCTCGGCGTTGCCCCCGCACCTCACTCAGCCAGTGAGCGGCCGGTCTGTATGTGGGATCTGAACCCTCGGTGGGAGCGCTGCTGCACTTCCCAAGCGGCACACTGTAGGAGTGCGCCACCGGGCCGGCCCAGAGGAATGTAATTTTTTGATTACTAATGGCAAAAACCTAACTCTGGCTACTTCTAGCAAAAGACAGGTTATTGTAAGGACATTGGTAGGATCAATAGGCAAGCTAAGAGAATGAGCCTTGGAAATCAGCAGCATCTGAGATAGCTCTAGGCAAAAGCCAAAGAATTGGTTTTCTAGCAGGAACAGTCTGGTCAAGGATGTTGTTGCTGGAATAAGCCATTTGTCAAAATCTCAAAAGAGAACTTCCTCTACCAGCTCATAACACGGAGGAGTTTCTGAAGAAATAATCAGACAACTGGATTTACTCTCCCACCAACGCTACGCAAGATAGGAGAGAAGTGTTTGTAAATTGGCAGTGCTGTTAGGAAGAGGAAATAAATGCCATACACTTATCATTATTATTATTATCATCACAATTACTGATTCATATTCTGTAATTTCTTTCCTGAATTTTTTTTAAGTTAATGCTCTTTGTTTCCTAAAAACAATTTTTTAAATAAAAACTTCTGTCCTGGTTTGGTTTCTTTTCTGCCTATGAGTCAGCAATCTTAAGAATATAAAGCTCTTTACCACTTTGGACTAAAGCCAGAGTACAAAACTTCATTACTAAGATTGGCCAGTTGAAAAAATGCCCTCTTTTCCCCACCCTCAAGTCTTTTCATAACTTCTCTCTATCCCAGTAGAAATAATTGGCCATCAAAACCAAGTTTTTTTTTCCAACTTATGAAAAATTTCCCAAAATATGAAGCAGAGAGAATGATATAATGAACGTCCTTGAGTCGACCTTCCACAGTTCACCCCTCCCCCACACCCTCACATACACACATACTCCCCCCCCCAAATTTTCTTCTCCCCAGATGGTTGATTCTAAAGCCAACCCCAGACACCATGATTTTATCCTCAGTATTTCAGTATGTATCTCTAAAATATAAGGATTCTAAATAAAGATAACCACAATATCATTACCAAACCTAACACATTTATTAAATATTCCTTTGTATCATCAAATATCCAGTCAGTGGTCAAATTTCCCTAATTGTCTCATATATATTTCTGGATCAAATCAGGATCTAAATATGATGTATACATTCTAGCCAAATTTTTAAGGAGAATCTAATAACTGCCAAAACTTTTACAATCTCGGTTTTAAATTTGAACACACCTTTTTCGTTTCAATTTTCTTTTTAAATTTAGGTTCTGATTGGCTGGTAGACTGTAGTGGATTGAACTATGTCCCCCCAGAACTCACTGGAGCTTGAACTGTGTTCCCCAAGTTTTAAGTATTAGAAACTTAGCCCCCAATGTGACTGTTAAGAGGGAGGGAAATCCTATTATGGTCATTGAAAGGCGGAGCCTTGAAGAGGTGATTGGATTGTAGGACCGTGCTGTAGCGAATGGATTAAAAATGGTGGTCAGGGGCGTGGTTCTGAGGGCTTTAAAAGAAGGGGAGGGTCTGTCTTTCCTTCTCTGCTCTCTCTGCTTCCACCATCTTGCAATATGAGACCCCTAGGTCACTCTTGCCACCACCAGAAGGACTTTAGACTTCCCAGCTGAAACTGTCAGCAATAAACTTTGTTTTCTTTATAAATTACTCAGTTCCACGTATTTTGTTATAAGCAACAAAAACAGACTAATACATAGTCTAAGCTCGTCTGGCCCCTGAAGCCACTCTTCGTTGCAAGTGTGGAGGGACTCAGGGTCCTGAGCCCATATCTTCAGGTTAAATAGGCCTATTTTGCAATTTAAGCAAAAGAAAAAGGCACATGGGCAAAGTACAGGAGAAGCCAGGCACAAGCTTTTGGAGTCCTCTCTCAATGAAGCCATGTAGGATGTATGTAATTCTCCCAGCAACTAGTTGTGACAACATGTGTAAAATGTAGGAAAGCTCATAGGGGACTCAGCACCCAGGGATTTTATTGGGGGCCTTTCACATAGGCATCCTCTGCTTGTCACATGCTCAATTTCTAGATTCCCAGAAGAAAGGCAGGTGTTCGGTATAAGCCTATTGTTTATACAAATATTTTATGCACAGTGAGTCACTCTTATTAGTTAATCGTGGGAACTCTCCCAAAATCTGAGTTCCCAGATGCTAGCCATGGGCTAACCTTGTAAGCAGGCTTGTCAAAGGATGGCATTTCAGCTTGCTATGTTAACTCTTTTCTGCAAAGCCATCAGACACTTACAAGAAGTCAAGTGTACAATGAAAAATATGAGGATACTTCAAATAGTTCATGGGAAGATTTGCATTATCTTTTTTTTTTCAAACTTTATTAAGGTATAATTGACAAAACTGTATATATTTAAAATGTACAACTTGATGTTTGATATACTTGTATGTGCATGTTGTGAAATGATTAACCCAATCAAGCATCTTTTAATTCTATTTTCACATGAACTTTTAAAAAAAAATTTTATTGAATCAAAATTGGTTATACATATTTTGGGGGTTCAGTGTTCAAATATGTTGATTAAATCAATATTACTATATATTTGTTGTTACAAATTGTACTTATTCTCTATGCCCCTTGTCCAATCTCTCCCCCTCCCCGCTCTGATAACCCTAGATTTCTTCCATCCTTCTGAAAGGCCGTAGTAGTGGTTACTCAGTTGATTTGTTGCCTAGATGATCTGTTCAATGCTGAGAGGTGTGCTCAGGTCCCACAGTATTATCATAGAGCATACACTTCTTCTGTCACTCTGGAATGGGCTTTGTGGAGACAGACATCCTCTTCTTTTCTTTAGTCTCTGCTGGTGACTCTCCTTGTGACAATGCACTCCAGGGGCTGGTGGACCATCTGTGTGGTGGTTGTGGCATCTAGCTGCTTTCACGGCAGCCGTGGTTATTGTGGTGGCTGTGGTGGGTCACCTACATGGACGTGATGTTTTTGGCATGC
>NW_007738150.1:9853-14698 GCF_000696425.1 Galeopterus variegatus
CAATGCTGAAAGGTGTGTTCAGGTCCTCTAATATTATCATAGAGCAGATGTTTCTTTTGTCACTCTGGAATGGGCTTTGTGGGGAGAGACATCCTCTGCTTTTCTTTGGTCTTTGCTGGTGACTCCTTGTGTCAGTGGGTGGTGGACCATCTGCTTGGTAGTTGTGACATCTAGCCACTTTCACAGCAGCTGTGGTTACACTGGTGGGCCACCCACATGGACGTGATGTTTTTGGCATGCTCCTTGGTGCTGGCAGTGTGCCTGGTTGTGGGGGAGGGGTTCGGTCCCCTGGCTCCATGCCTCAGGTCCCTAGGTAGGCCCCGAGGTGCTTGGCGGTGTGCTACCCATGAACTTTTTGAAGTACCCTTGTACAATTACATCAGCAGCCTCCAGTCCGTTTTCATGATGAAATTGGTGAAACCAATCAATATTATCACTTTTCAGGAAATAACACTTCTTTCCTCCAGAGCCCTAGGATCACACTTATAGGTAAGACAGCGCTTTGATTTCCACTTTTTTCGGAAAAAGACACTGCAGTTCTTGTCTTTTTTATTTTTAACAACATCTTCCAAGAAAATTTCAACACAAAATATCCCACAGAAACTGTTCTCCATGACTGTAGCAGTTCCCATTCGATTGCCCTATGGAAGAAACGCCTTTGATCTTCTGCTCCATTTTCAGTAACTGGTTGAATGTCTTTGGAAAAGAGATGATTTTTAAAAAGAGATGATTTTCTTGCTCACTATTACAGTCTTCTCTCTGATATCCATTGGCAAATAGTTGACTTATACAGAGAATGCTGGGTTTCAAAATAACCTAGCCAAGTGCCTGATCACTCAGAAAACACTGTCCAGCTCAGGTTAGTTTGCTACACATGGGAAACTCTAGCCTTACTTTTGGGGTGATAACTTTGCCCTGTGCTTTTTACCTGAACTTTTTATATCTAGGCATCCAAACCCAAGATTTGCTGCACAGCGTTGTTTTAGGATACACCATCTGATGTATGTTATATCAGACTCCGAGTTCAGCAATTTAAGGATTAGCTCTATTGCCCAAAGCTCTGGACCAACTTTTCTGGTCTACATGGAGTTACTTCCTTATTGCCATTTAATCTCTACTGAAAATGATAATAAGAGAAGGGATAAAAAGACTATCTGTGCTTATGAAATCTGAATCAGAGTTTTAAAAGTCAGCTTAGTATTTACTCATGTTTTATTTATGAGCACAAAGGGTTGCATTTCCTCCTCCCACCCACACTGACTTAATATAGCCATCATGAATCAGGTGTTTGCCTCTTCGAGTGTGGAAATCATTGAAGTTGCACATCTAGAGAGAGTGACATAATTCCAGATAATACATAATATTTGCATAAAAGTTAACAATATGTTTGAGGGGATTTATGTACTTTTATGGATTCCTCTGATAGGAAATTTTAGCAAATATTTTGGGTAAATTTCTTTTTCTCTGTTTTAAAACATGCTTCAGATTTCTGTGCTCGGATTGAATAATCCACAGTCAAAGATATTTGATTACCTTAAATAGGTATGTCATTTCTACCTGTGAGTAACTGTGAATTGGTGCATCAAAAACCTTCCATAAAAATGTAGAGGCTTGTGTCTACTGTTTTCTTGACTCATTTTGTGATCAATCACCTACTGCCTTATATTATCTGTTTATTGTTTATTGACTAATAGTTTATATCCTGCTTTATTATTTGACACTTTAGGCCTTTATCTGCTCTCCATCAGATTTCCCTAAGAGTTCCTAAGAGTTCCCTGTATTTTTTTTAATCTATGTTAATGCCAGTCTGGGAAAGGTAGCTAGTACTCACTAAACTTTTGCTGAATAGATGAATAAATGAACAGGTTGTAAGTTCCTCAAGAATGTAAGATATTTCAGTATCTTCCATGTGGTGTTTACTGGATAAACACTTGGCTACTAAAGAGGAATATGAGCATAGTCACCCAGGATCCCCATAAATACCAAAATCCACAGATGCTCAAGTCCCTGATACAAAATGGTGTAGTGTATGCATATAACCTATGTGCCATGCGTGTCTTCCCGTCTACTTTCAATCATCCATAGATGACTTATAATACCTAATACAATGTAAATGCTATGCAAATAGTTGTTACACTGTATTGTTTAGGAAATACAGACACAACCATCCATTTTTGTTTTATATTTTTGATCCACATTTGGTTGAATCTGTGGATACAGAAGGCCCATTGTACTTATCCAAAATCAGAAATGTGGTTGTGCCATGTTGCTTCTCCACAATCATAAATTCACAAGCAATCTTCATCTTTTAGAGATACATGTAAAAATATTTATGAATGAAAAGATTTAATGTTTGAGATTTGCTTTAAAAAGTTGGGGGTGGTTTTGGGGGAATGTTTGTAGGTATAGCTAAAAACAGGTTTGACCATAAATTGATAAAAGTTAAAGCTTAGTGTATGTTTGAAAGTTTTCATAATAAAATTTCATAGTGAACTTAACTCATTTAACCTGTTAATAGATGTTTGTTTATGTACCTCTTTTAGTATATTCTTCTTTCTGGGGAAGAGAAGTACTACTTACTGATTACCTACTATTATAAATATTTGTCATGCTTTCTGGCAACTTATCAACACCCTTCATATTTCTGGGGAACTCCCCTCCATTTAAGTCCCTTCTTCCCCAATACAGAAGCCAGGCTCACTTTTCCAACCTCCTTTTTGGCTCCTCCTTTGTAGGGTATAGGTATGGGACCTGGACTCTGTCAATCAGAAGTACCTGGGTAAGTTACCAATTCAGAAGAGTGGCATGAGTAAGGAGGTGCCAGGGGAGGCATTCAGTCTTCAGGAGCAGCACTTGCTGGGAGGCCAGCAGTTGCATCCCATGTCCAGGCCTGTGTCCAGGCACGTAAGCCTTCAGTGACATGCTTTGGGCATTGTTCCTGGCTCCTTCACCTCCAAGCCTGATTCTCTAGCCCTCCTAGAGACGCTAATATTCTTTAATAAGTTTCTTTTCTGCTTATGCTAACTAAAACTAGGCTTGTTTTTTTGTTTTTGCAACTGTGTCTTAATGGATATGTCTACCTTACACCAGGTGTATGATATTTAGTACCTCATTTAAGCTGGAAAGAATAGCCAATTGAGGTTTGAAAAGAAAGCAAGGGCCATATTATGAAAACTTTGTTGTCCATGCTCAGGAGATTGAAATTTATTTTGTAAACAGTAGGGAGCCACTATGTATCATTTTTTAAGGGAAGTGATGAGGCTATAAAGACAATGGAGTAAAGCCTGAAATACTTGAGGATTGTCGCAGTCAACATAGAGACAAACCTAAATACTGAGCTCTAGAATGCCTCACCACTAGGTACAGTCATCCTTACTTTGGGCAACAGGGACATGCCCAGCTCACATTCCTGCTCCTTTCCCTACTGAGCAGTTTGTACGTGAGCATGCTCAACCCACTTATCTACAAAATCAACAGTCAACTCTCTTCTTTCCATTATGTAAACAAATCTACGGACCTTGTGGAAAATCACTCTGACTACCTAATCAATTTGTCCTTCATTTAAAACATAAATGAGCCCCTGTGGTGGCAAAATAACGGTCCCACAAAGATGTCTATGTCCTAATCCCTGGAACCTGTGAATATATTGTGTTACATGGCAACAAAGAGTTAAAATTGCAGTTGAAATTAAGGTTGCTGATAAGCTGACCTTACAATTCCGAGATTATTCTGGATTGTCTGGGTGAGCTCAGTGTAATCACAAGGGTCTATAGATGTGGAAGAGGAAGACAGAAAAATAGACCAGAGTGATGTGATGTATGATAGACTCAACCCACGACTATGGCAACAAAGAGTTAAAATTGCAGTTGAAATTAAGGTTGCTGATAAGCTGACCTTACAATTCTGAGATTATTCTGGATTGTCTGGGTGGGCCCAATGTAATCACAAGGGTCTATAGATGTGGAAGAGGAAGACAGAAAAGTAGACCAGAGTGATGTGACATATGATAGACTCAACCCACCACTACGGGCTTTGATGCTACAGGAAAGGGAGACATGAGCCAAGGAGTGTGGGCAGCCTCGAAAAGCTGGAAAAGGCAGGGAAATGAATTATCCCCTTAGAATTTCCAGAAAGAAACACAGCTCTGCCAATGCTTTGATTTTAGTCCAGTGAGACACACATTGAATTTCTAACCTACAAAACTGTAGGATAGTAAATTTGTGTTGTTTTAAGCTGCTAAGTTTATGACAACTTGTTATAGCAACCATGGAAAAGTAATACAGCCCTGTATTAATCTGTTTTTGTTGCTTATAGCAAAATTACCTAAAACTGGGTAATTCATAAAGAAACAATTTGAGAGGCTTACAGTTGCAGAGGCTGGGAAGCTCAAAGTCTATGGAACAGATCTGGTGAGGGTCTTGTGCGTGGTAACTGTACACAGTGTTGCAGGGTCTCAAATGGCAGATGGTAGAGCAAAGAGAGAACTAACCTATTCACTTGCTCTTTGGAGCCAGTCCCATTAATCGATGAAAGGACTGATCCATTCATGAGGGTACAGTTCTCACGATCTAATCACCTCTTCAAGGTCCCAACTCTCAATTACCATAATAGGATTTCCCACTCTCTTAACACTGTCACAGAGGGGATCAGCTTCAATGAGTTTGGGGAGGACATCCAATCCACAGCATTTCACCCCAGCTCCCCAAAACTCATGTCCTTTTCACATACAAATATATTCATTTCATCCCCAAAGTCTTAACTTGTCTCAACTCAAAAGTCCAAAGTCCCGGGCCGGCCCGTGGCTCACTCGGTAGAGTGCGGTGCTGATAACACCAAGGCCGCGGG
>NW_007738150.1:15162-17634 GCF_000696425.1 Galeopterus variegatus
CTTTGGAGCCAGTCCCATTAATCGATGAAAGGACTGATCCATTCATGAGGGTACAGTTCTCACGATCTAATCACCTCTTCAAGGTCCCAACTCTCAATTACCATAATAGGATTTCCCACTCTCTTAACACTGTCACAGAGGGGATCAGCTTCAATGAGTTTGGGGAGGACATCCAATCCACAGCATCTCACTCCAGCTCCCCAAAACTCATGTCCTTTTCACATACAAATATATTCATTTCATCCCCAAAGTCTTAACTTGTCTCAACTCAAAAGTCCAAAGTCCCATGTGGAGAATCAAAACAAGTTATCTGCTTTCAAGATACAATGGTGGGACAAACCTAGGGTACATATTCCCATTCAAAAAGGGAGAAAAGGCCAAAGGAAAGGTGTTAAAGATCCTAAACAAGTCAAAAAACCCAGAAGGGCAGGCATTAAATCTCAAAGGTGACAAATCATGTACATTGACTCCACGTTCGGCATCTTCTGCATGCTAGTGTGGGGGGTTGGCCTCCAAGTCCTCGGAAAGCCCTGCTCCTATGCTTCCCTGGTCTCCAGTCATGCTTAACTCTCCCAGGCTTCAGGTAGCTCTACAGATCTGGGGTCTCCATGGTGGTGATTCTGCTCCCACAGCTCCTGTAGTCATGGCGCTGGAGGGGGTTTTCTGCTGCAACTCCAACCCCACATTTCTGCTAGGCATTACTCTAGAGAAGGCTGTATGTGGTGACTCTGTCCCTGTAACAGATCTCTTCCTGGGCCCCCAGGCTTTTCCATACACCCTTTGAAATGAAGGTGGCATAGCTCTGGCATTCTGCGAGCCTGAGCCTACAGACTTAATACCATGTGGATGCTGCCAAGATTTCTGGCTTAAAGCTTCTGAAGCTGCAGGTCCAGCCATGCCCTGCACCAATTTAGCCATGGATGGAGCAACTGGAGTAGCCGGTGTGGGACAAGCATCCCGAGGTGGCCCTGGGCAGTGAGCCTGTGAAGGGTGCCTCAAGCCTGTTCCCAAGACCATTCTCTCTCACTAGTCTTTTGGGCCTGTGATGGGAGGGGCAGTCTCAAAGATCTCTGAAATGCCTTCAAAGTATTTTTTCCATTGTCTTGATAATCCCTTTCTTCTAATCTCCTCAGCAAAAGATAGCTGGGCTACACCCTTGTTTTCCTCTCCCAAAGATACCTTTTCACTCTTTACATGGCTAGGCTGAAAGTTTTACAATTCTTTGCCCTCTGCTTTCTTTTGAATTATAAATTCTGGCTTTACAGCATGCCTTTTCTGACATAACTCAGCAAAAGCTGTTGCAAGTAGCCATGCAGCTTCCTGAATGCTTTGCTGCTTAGAAATTTCTTCCACCAAATACCCTGGGTTAGCACTTTGAAGTTTCACATTCCATAAAACTTTTGGGCATGAACAGAATGCAGCCAAGTTCCTTGCAAGTTCATAGCAAGGGTGATGTTTGCCCCAGTTTCCAACAAACAATAAGCTCCTTCTCATTTACATCTGAGATCTCTTCAGTATGGCCTTACTATCCATATTTCTATCAGCATTCTGGTCACCACCATTTAACCATTTAGTTTGTCTCTAAAACAATCCAAACTTTTTCTGGTCTTTTTTTTTTTTTTCTTTTTTAAAAATTTTATTCATATTATTTTTTACATTCTATGATGTTGTTGCAGAGCAGTTGGGAGGGAGGGGAAGAGGAAAAAGGGGAAGGAAATGGGATGGAAAAAGGAGGAAGGAGGAGAGGTGGGATTGGGGCCTGTGGCACCCCCCACATTCCCACAGGCGAGACTGGGGAGCTTCCAGTGGTGGCTTGGTCATTGCTGGGCTGGGGGTAGATGTCAAGAGGTGTGGCAAAAGCCCTTGCCTCCCACCTCCTCAGCTTGGAAACCCAAGGCCCTTCTTGCTGCGGCTTGGTGGTTGTCACTGGGCTGGCTGCAGGTGTGTGTGGGGGGGAGCGTGGTCAAGGTCCTTGGCCTCAAACTGCCCCGGCTCAGGAGAGCCCGGGGCACTACCTGTGGCAGCTCGTTTGGTCAGTGGTCATCACTGGGCTGGTTGCTCATGTTGGGGGAGTGTGACCGAGGCCTGTGGGCCCCCACTGCCCTGGCTTGGGAGAGCCTGGGACGATTCCTGTGGCATCTAGTAAATATTCTTAAGCCATTATCCCTTTGCTTCTCCAGGTGGAAGTTTGGAGGGATTGAGTAACGTGTTAGAATGAAGTAGACCCTTTGGAGTAGGACTGAGCTACCCAAAGGAGTAATTGTGACTAGCAAGGCAGGCGTCCTTTGCATGCAGTAACAGTTCCCTTCCATCCTGGGCTCCCCTCTTAACTTCTGGATGGACCCCTCTCCTGGGATCATCCAGCCTCCAGGGGTCTTGCCATGTTACCCTCTGGCTATGTCCGCTTTGGTTGACTCTTTACCAAGTCTGGTTCTCCCCACAAGTACCCCAACCCTAACATTTTTTTCTCAC
>NW_007738150.1:18018-19264 GCF_000696425.1 Galeopterus variegatus
TCCTTTGCATGCAGTAACAGTTCCCTTCCATCCTGGGCTCCCCTCTTAACTTCTGGATGGATCCCTCTCCTGGGGTCATCCAGCCTCCAGGGATCTTGCCATGTTACCCTCTGGCTATGTCCGCTTTGGATGACTCTTTACCAAGTCTGGTTCTCCCCACAAGTACCCCAACCCTAACATTTTTTTCTCACGTCTTCCTACCCAATTAAATGTCCATTTACTCCATGTAGGTTCAGCTCAACTGGGAGTTTCAGGAAAAATGTGGGTATTAGCAGAAAACCAGAGCAATTCGATGAGGGGTGTGAATGGCTGATGAATTTAACCTGCTTTGAAATTTTGAAAGAGGAACCTTGTGAACGCAAGTTCATCATAATTGGTGAAATATGAGGGAGAGGAGTGGTTTTCTGAGCTGAGAGGCCAGCCCAGCTCAGTGGTTTTTTTGGTTTTTTGTTTGCTTTTTTGACTGGGTTTCCAAATATATCCATAGGTAATATTGCTGCAGGTTTGGGTCTTTCTTGAATTGGAGTTGGAGCAGCTTTGTCACCTTGGAAACACTGCCAGCAGCTGGGGATCCAAGGTCCTGAGGGTGGAGGCCCAGGCACTGGACAAGCCAGACCACCGCTGTTTCAAATGATCCTGTGGGGCCCAAGGGCTGATTGTTTGAGGATGAACCCTGGCATGAGCTGGCAGTCAGCATCTAACACATCCTTGAGTTACACAATAGGAGCATGTGGAAAACTCCCTGGGGGTGCCTGGAATGTCCTTCCCATCTGACTGGTCCAGTAAGGCAGGGCATTTGAGAAATGATCTCCCTTCCGGCTGGCAGAGGCTTGGCTGATGTTGCGACCCTGACTGTCCCTCATACCGCTCACTCTACCTGTTCCCCTGCCCTAGTTTCAAAAGGCCTTTTCCTGTTCTCTTATTTTCCGCTGTTTCCCATCCCTTTGACTCACCTCCCAGCTACAGAAAGTCGAGAGCAGGGCTGTGTAGAACAGCCAAGAAGGGAAGCAAGCAGAGCCTCGGCTCGTTTTGTTCATCCATTTCTTCATTTCACTTGCTCAGGGCACTTTTGCCTCTGTCTGTCTGTGCCTGTCTTTATGTGACATTCTCATCTGACACAGGGTATGATCCGGGCATCGGGAGGAACGGTCTCAGGACCAGATATATCTGGGCTTTTGGTGGCCGAGTGTCCAAAAACATAGCATTTCATTGACTCCTCAGTCCTCGCCTTAATATTTTAATCCAT
>NW_007738150.1:20331-23540 GCF_000696425.1 Galeopterus variegatus
TTTCACATACAGTCATGTGTTGCTTAATGACAGGGATATGTTCTGAGAAATGCCTCATTGGGCAATTTCATCATTGTGTGAACATCATGGGATGTGCTTACACAAACCCAGATGGAATAGCCAAGTACACACCTAGGCTTATGGGGTGTTGTCATTATAATCTCATGGGACTGTCGGAGTATATATGGCTCATCACTGACCAAAACATTGATACATGGTACATGACTATGTAACATTTGAGGTTCACAAGCCCTGTTCATTGNAAAACATTGATACATGGTACATGACTATGTAACATTTGAGGTTCACAAGCCCTGTTCATTGTCAGTGCTAGTGTCTACCATTTTACAGTTGGTGAAACTGAGGTCACAGAGATTGAATGACTTGTAGTCAGAGGTGGAACCCGGACTCAGCCCGTGCGCTTTCTACTCTGCCATTTTGCAATTATAGATGTAAAAATGAGTAACAAACTTTTGTTATAAGAGGCTTGGGTCGTACTCGTTTATTTAGAAGTTCTAAAGTAGAAAAACTCATACTTCATAGATGGATTTCTTTATTTGATTCATTTTTGTTGTTGTTGTTATTTTGGCGGCTGGCTGGCACAGGGATCGAACCCTGGACATTGGTGTTATCAGCACCATGCTATTTGATTCATTTTTTGAGTTCAATGGGTGTGTTAGTTTGCTAGGGCTGACATACCAATGTACTAAGGAACTAGGTGGCTCAAACAATAGAAATTAGTTCTCTCACAGTGATGAAGACTGGAAGTCTGAGATCAAGGGTTGGTTCCTTCCGAGGGCCGAGAGAGAAGGATCTGCTCCAGGCCTCTTTCCCTGGCTTGTAGAAGGCCGCCTTCTCCCATATCTTCACATTGTCTTCCTTCTGTGCATGTCTGTGTCCAAACTTCCCCTTCTTTTTTTTTTTTCTTTATCTTTTTTTAAAAATTTACTTTATATATTTATTGAATCAAAATCGATTATACATATTTTGGGGGTTGAACATTGAGAAATGTTGATCAAATCAATATTGCTAACATATATATTGTTACAAATCGTAATTATTCTTTATGCCCCGTGTCCAATCTCTCCCCTTCCCCCATTCCCTCCTCCTCTCCCCTCTAATTGCCCTAGGTTTCTTCTCTCCTTCTGAAAGANAATGGTTACTCTGTTAATCTGTTGCCTAGATGATCTGTCCAATGCTGAGAGATGTGATCAGATCCCCAATATTATCATAGAGCAGATGCTTCTTCTGTCACTCTGAAATAGGCTTTGTGAAGAGAGACATCCTTTTCTTTGTCTCTGCTGGTGACTCTTCTTGTGTGCATGCACTCCAGTGGTTGGTGGACCATCTGCGTGGTGGCTGTGGCATCTAACCACTTTTGCAGCAGCCATAGTTATTGTGGTGGCTGTGGTGGGCCACCCACTTGGAGGTGCTGCTTTTGGTATGCTCCTTGGCACTGGTGGTGTGCCTGGTTGTGGGATGTGTTTGGTCCCCTTCTCTATGCCTCTGGTCCCTGGTCAGGCCCCAAAGCATTGGTGCCATGTGCCTACTTATGGGAGAGGGGTCCAGTCCCCTTCTCCATGTCCCAGGTCCCTGGGCGGGCTCCGAGGTGCTGGCATGGTGTGCCTGTGTGAGGGAGGGCGGTCTGGTCCCCTTCTCCATGCCCCGGATCTCTGGGCAGGCCCCAAGGCGCTGGTGCCATGTGCCTGGTTGTGGGAGGAGGGTCCAGTCTGCTTCTCCATGCCTTGGGTACCCAGGTGGGCCCCAAGGTGCTGGGATTTTGTGCCTGCTGTGGGAAGAGGGTCCAGTCCCTGGCTCCATACCTCAGGTCACTGGCCCCAAGATGCTGGCTCAGTGTGCCTGGTTGTGGGAGGGTGGTCTGGTCCCCTTCTCCATGCCCTGGGTCCCTGGATGAGGCTCAAGGTGCTGGTGTGGTGTGCTTGGTTGTGGGAGGGGGGTCCAGTCCCCTTCCCTATGCCTTGGGTCTCCGGGCAGGCCCTGAAGCACTGGCACGGTGTGCCTGGTTGTGGGAGAGAGGATCATTCCCCTTCTCCTTGCCCCCGGTCCCTGAGTAGGCTCTGAGTTGCTAGCATGTTGTGCCTGGTTTTGGGAGAGAGGTCTGGTCCATGACTCCATACCCCAGGTCCCTGGGTGGGCCCCAAGGCACTGGCTCAGTGTGCCTGGTTGTGGGAGAGAGGTCCAGTCCCCTTCTCCATGTCCCAGGTCCCTGGGCGGGCCCCGAGGTGCTGGCATGGTGTGCCTGTGTGAGGGAGGGCGGTCTGGTCCCCTTCTCCATGCCCCGGATCTCTGGGCAGGCCCCAAGGCGCTGGTGCCATGTGCCTGGTTGTGGGAGGAGGGTCCAGTCTGCTTCTCCATGCCTTGGGTACCCAGGTGGGCCCCAAGGTGCTGGCATTTTGTGCCTGCTGTGGGAAGAGGGTCCAGTCCCTGGCTCCATACCTCAGGTCACTGGGTGGGCCCCAAGATGCTGGCTCAGTGTGCCTGGTTGTGGGAGGGTGGTCTGGTCCCCTTCTCCATGCCCTGGGTCCCTGGATGAGGCTCAAGGTGCTGGCATGGTGTGCTTGGTTGTGGGAGGGGGGTCCAGTCCCCTTCCCTATGCCTTGGGTCTCTGGGCAGGCCCTGAAGCACTGGCACGGTGTGCCTGGTTGTGGGAGAGAGGATCATTCCCCTTCTCCTTGCCCCGGGTCCCTGAGTAGGCTCTGAGTTGCTAGCATGTTGTGCCTGGTTTTGGGAGAGAGGTCTGGTCCGTGACTCCATACCCCAGGTCCCTGGGTGGGCCCCAAGGCACTGGCTCAGTGTGCCTGGTTGTGGGAGGGTGGTCTGGTCCCCTTCTCCATGCCCTGGGTCCCTGGATGAGGCTCAAGGTGCTGGTGTGGTGTGCTTGGTTGTGGGAGGGGGGTCCAGTCCCCTTCCCTATGCCTTGGGTCTCCGGGCAGGCCCTGAAGCACTGGCACGGTGTGCCTGGTTGTGGGAGAGAGGATCATTCCCCTTCTCCTTGCCCCGGGTCCCTGAGTAGGCTCTGAGTTGCTAGCATGTTGTGCCTGGTTTTGGGAGAGAGGTCTGGTCCGTGACTCCATACCCCAGGTCCCTGGGTGGGCCCCAAGGCACTGGCTCAGTGTGCCTGGTTGTGGGAGAGAGGTCCAGTCCCCTTCTCCATGCCCTGGGTCCCTGGATGAGGCTCAAGGTGCTGG
>NW_007738150.1:23550-27036 GCF_000696425.1 Galeopterus variegatus
TGTGGGAGAGAGGTCCAGTCCCCTTCTCCATGCCCTGGGTCCCTGGGTGGGCCCCAAGGTGGGCCCCAAGTGCTGGTGTGGTGTGCCTGGTTGTGGGAGAGAGGTCCAGTCCCCTTCTCCCTGCCTCAGGTCCCTGAGCAGGCCCCAAGGTGCTGGCGTGGTATGCCTGGTTGTGGGAGGTGGTCCAGACCCCTTCTCTATGCTTCAAGTCCCCAGGCTGGCCCCAAGGCACTGGTGCAGTGTGCCTGGAAGTGGGAGTGAGGTCCATCCCCAGATCCAAACCTCAGGTTCCCAGGCAGGCCCGAAGGTGCTGGTGGTGTGCCTGGGCCGGAACTAATTTTTTGTCCTTTGCTTCTAATACTTGGGAACTTCCTGTGGGAACCAGTACTTGAGTGCGTGGTTGTTTAAATTGCTGCTTTGCTGCTGTTTCCCTAGGGAAGGCTTTTTATGCTGCTCAGGGTTTAATGGTTGATCTTATAGGTACTTCCGGTTCTCCAGAGACCTGGTGGATCTGTGTTCTGTACAATCTCTGATCTGGGCCTGAGTTTTTTCATCAGACTGCACCCCATGCAATTCTGCATTCCTGACCAGTCTCTTCTGAGTGGTCCTGTGCTGACTGGGGAGCAGATCAGCTCTCCTTGCTGTGCCCCAGTGTTCCCCTGGTGAGCATGTCTCCCCGACCGCCTGTGCTCCAAACACTTCCCATGGGATGGCCCTGCGCTGGTCCCTTGCAATGACTCACCGGCCTCTGAACAGCTCCCTTTTTTCAGTTGTTCTGGCTCCTCGCTCCTGGTGGGTCCACGTGAACCCTATTAGTGGTCTTGCTGTCCTGGGGGCCACCAAGGCCCTCTTCTCTCCTGCTGCCTCCAAGCAACTCCATCTGAAGGGCACAGCTGTGGCTTCTGCTGGCTCCTGCTCCATGTGCTCAGCAGCTTGAGCCTTAAAGCAGCCGCAGCATGAAATGCTCAGAGCAGGTTTTTCTTTCTCTCATCATAATTTCTCCCACCTTCATGAACTCCGTAGGTCTCTCCTCCTCTTCACCTGAGCTCCAGCTCTTTCTCTGGTCTTTTTATTTTCTAAGCTCTCATCAGCATTTAGGCTTTTCCTAGCCTTCTCCAAATTCTTCCAGCCTCTGCCCAATACCCAGTTCCAAAGCCAACTCCACATTTTCAAGTATTTGTTATAAATGACACCCCACTTCTCTGGTACCAAAATCTGTATTAGTAGGGTTCTTCAGAGAGACAGAACCAATAGAATATGTATATAAATATATGAGAAGGGATTTATTAGGGGAATTGGCTCATGAGATTGTGAAGGCTGAGGAGTCCTGTGATAGGACATCTGCAAACTGGATGCTGGTATACATGGATCAATCCATTCATGAGGGTACAGTCCTCACAATCTAATCACCTCTTCGAAGCCGCATCTCTCAGTTGTCATAATAAGATCTCCCACCCTCTTAACACTGTCACAGTGGGGATCAAGCTTCAGTGAATTTGGGGGGACATCCAATCCACAGCAAGACCCAAGGATGAAAACCATCAACATGAGCGAATTAACATTATAAATAAACAAATGACCACTTAGAGAATGACTGAAATGAGAGTTCTGATCTGCAAGATAGTTACATAATGTAAGAGTTGTGATTGACTGCTGTTTCCATTTCCAAAAAAATAAAGAAAGTTACTACTGGTCAATAAGTTTATTGTAACAAACACAAAAGCAAAAAATAAAGATCTGGCATTGGCATTCAGTTGTTGTGGGATGTTGGGCCGTCAGCCACTCTGAAGCACTGTTCCACCATGTGTAAGGTGAAGTTAATATGTGCCCTGATTAATGCAGTGTTGATAGAATTAAATCTCTGCTAAGTAAGAGCTATGCAACCGTAAGATATTTTTTAGTTATTATTATTGCTAGCTTGTGGCTAAACCAACAGTGCCCCACCTAAGCAAGCATAGATATTCTCTGTTATTTGGGGACCATCCAAGTGACATCGTCACCACATTTCATACTGTACATTCAATAAATATTGTTGGCAGGTATACAGTAGGATGTTTAAGAGCTTAGGCTGTGGATTCAGACAGACCTCAATTCTGTCTCTGCATAGCGTTAGGTAAATTACTAAACCTCCTCATCTGTAAAATGTAAATAATAGAGTTGTCATGAGAATTAAAATGAAATAATGTCAATAAAGCACTTAGCACTGGACCTAGCATGTATCAAAGACTCAACTAAATGCTAGCTATCATTATTAATATGCATGAGGGTACTTCAAAAAGTTCGTGGAAAAATAGAATTGAAAGATAACAGAAATATTTCCATGAATTTTTTGAAGTACTTTTGTATTAATCATTGTTAATAATAAACACAACATCAACAGGACATCAACCACTTTTGAACACTTAAAAAGAATTTTACACATATTCCATTTGATCAGCACAGCCTCCTTCACAAAGAAACATGGCAAATTTATATTCGTGTTTCAGATAAGAAAAATGATGCACAGAAAGAAAACAGGCCTGACTATAGTGGACTAGAATAAGAACTAGTTTCACCTGAAAAGACTTATGGGGAACTACTACAGCTAAAATAGTTTAGGAAGAAATTTCCTTTTGTTCAAATCATCAATACTTAGAAGACTAGCAGGAAATGAACACTGAAGATCTTCAATATATTTTATTCTTAAATAGCATTCATTAGGAAGACAGTGGCATACTACAGAAGGAGAATTCAGGAAATATTCTGTTGTAGGCAATTTGAAGGAGGGAGGTCAAAAGAGGCCAAAATCCTCTGCTAAGTATGTTTGGTCAGATTTTAGAGGATAAACCGTAATAGGATCTACAAGAGGAGCTGAAGCCATTACAAAATAAACATCTGCATATATTCCTCATTATCCAAAGGAAAACCAGAGGAGCAACATAAATCTTATATTTAATCACTTGAAATAAGACATCTGGAATGTTGTTTAATGGTTCCTCCCATTCCCTCATGCGAAAGTTTTCAGTGAGTTGTTTGGCTTTTCAACGGCTAAAAATAACAAAAGTCAAATTTTTAAAAAAGAGTTTTGCGAGAAAAAAAAGAACTACACTGAGAGGAGGTTTTTAAAAAGATGTTCTTACCACTGGGAGGGAGAAGTGGACTGGCGTTTTAGCACAGAGCATATATCAGGCAGCCACTAAGCATGACACTAATGATGTTTTCCTTCTTTTTTTTCTTCTTTCTTTCCTCCTTCCCCTCTCCTTCCGCCTTCTCTTCCTTGTCCTTTTCTTCCTTTCTTTTTTCTTTTTTTTTCTCTTTGCCTTTTCCACATCCTCCCTTCCTTCCTTTCTTAATGAAACAACCCAGCACTTTCTTATCCATTAGAAATCAGCTCTGGCCGGCCCGGTGGCGCACTGGATAGTGCGCCGCTGGGAAGCGCGGCGGTGCTCCCGCCCAAGGGTTCGGATCCCACATACAGACCGGCTCCCGCTCACTGGCTGAGCGAGG
>NW_007738150.1:28019-46652 GCF_000696425.1 Galeopterus variegatus
AAAAAAAAAAAAAAAAAAAAAAAAAAAAAAACAAAAAACAAAAAAAAAAAAAAAAAAGAAAAAAGAAATCAGCTCAAGCCAAGCCATCTTCTCTGGGAAGTACAGAAAAAGCATTAGACAAAATTCAACATTATTTAAGATAAAAATCTCAGCAAGTTGGGAATGAAAAAAAAGTTCTCAGTCCAATAGGACATCTACAAAATATCTATAGTTACTATCATACTCAATGGTGAAGTACTAAATGTTTCCCCAATATAAAAAAATAAAGCAAGGATCTCTACTCTCAATGCTTCCACTCAACATTTTATTGGAGGCTTTAGACAGTGCAATAAAGTAAGAAAAAAATTAAAAACAGAAATTGGGAAAGAAGAAATAAAACAATTTCTATTTGCAAATAACAAAATCACCAATGTAGAAAATCCAAGAAAATAACCAAAACAACTATTAGAATAAGAAAATTTAGCAAAGTTAGAGAATAGAAAGTCAGTGTACCAAAAAGTAATTGTATTTTTACATACTAGCAGCAATTTGAAATAAATTTTTAAAAGTTATTTTTAATATCAAAAAAATTAAATGCTTAATAATAACTTTAACAAAGGATGTGCAAGACCTCTACACTGAAAAACCTAAAATATTGCTGAGAGAAATTAAAGAAGACTGAAATAAATGAAGAGCTATACCTGATCATAAGTGGAAGACTCGATATTGTTAAGATGTCAATTCTCCCCAAGTTCATCAATAGATTCAGTGCAATTCCAATCATAATTCTAGCTGGTTCTTTCACAGAAATTGATAAGGTGATTCTAAAATTTACGTGTAAATAAAAAGGACCTAAAATAGCCAAATAAATCTTGAAAAATAAGGACAACATTGGAGGGCTGATACTACCTGTCTCCATGATTTACTATAGAGTATGGTAATCGAGACAGTGTGACACCAGCACAAAAACAGACGAGTAGATAAACAGAACAGAGCTCAGAAGTAGATCTGTATTTACATAGTCAACAGATTTTCAACAGCAAAGTGCCCAAGCCATCCTATGGGAAAAGAAGAGTCTTTTAATAAATCGTGCTGAAACAACTGAATATCCACATGGAAAAATAAATAAATAAATCTTGACCTTTATTTTACACCTGTCATAAAGGTCTTTGGGGTGGCGAGGGCGCCCGGGTGCCTAGTCTTTTCCAACTAGCCACCCGCACGCTGGGGGCGGAGAACAGCAGACCCGAGCGCAGAGGCGCGGGAGACCGTCTGCACCGCGCCGGCGCCACCCGCAAGTGAAAGGAGCCCGAGGCGGCTGGCTGGAGTCCAGGCCCGGGTGCCACGCTGTGGCGCCGCTGCCCGTGACCGGCGTTGGATTCTCTCCGGGTGAGGAAGGCGCCTCCGCCCTGGACCCCAGCTTGCAGTCTGCTCGCTAAGTCCCCTGCCCTGGGCAGGGTCGGGGATGGGATGGAAGTAGGAGGAGGAGGGCCTAGGCAGCTCCGCTGGATTTTCCCTGCTCTCCCCCGCACCTTCCATTAACTGTTAGTACTCGTATTGGACATAGAAATATGGAGGTGTCCCAGAGCATCCCCTGGGTAGCAGCAATCCAATTTCCCGTTTGTGATCAGGATCTGTCACCCCAGTGACTGAGTACTGCCCTCTGTGCCCTTTGTTTCAGTGTCAGGAGAAGCCCCAAATGGTCAGGTGCATGTTTCAACTTCCAATTCAAGGGAGCTGTTGTGGTTGGCAGTAAGACCCCACACCAGCAGGGCTCAGAGTTGTGGGGATCAGAAGGAAAACTACTGCAATTGAGCTGTTAGATGTAAGAATGAGAGGAATCGCCCCACGTCCATCCCTTGATTCCTGGACTGGTAGGAGAAACAGCACCATATATCAGTTACCACACATACATAAGATATAAGATATCTCTGAGATAGAATTTATCCTTTTCGGGTGTTGTTCTCTAACTGGTACTATCCATAACTGAGTTTTTAGTAAGTTTGTTACCAGCTTGTTACGATGACCCACCTGTTTCCAGGTCATGGGTTACCTGGTGAGACCATGGGCATGAGTCTATTGCAGCGCTGCTTTTGCTGTGGAACAAAAGTTTGTTACCAGCTTGTTACGATGACCCACCTGTTTCCAGGTCGTGGGTTACCTGGTGAGACCATGGGCATGAGTCTATTGCAGCGCTGCTTTTGCTGTGGAACAAATTTCTTGATTAGAAGCAATATTATATGGAATATCATGCTGATAAGTAAGTACAGACAGTGCTGGCTAATACATATTCTGGCAGGGAAAGCTAATCCGTATTCATAATAGTGTCTGCTCCCATGAGGACAAATCACTTCCCTTTCCATGACGGGAGGGGCCCAGTACAACCAATCTGCCATCAGGTAGTTGGCTGATTCTCCCTGGGGAATGGTGCTATATTGGGGACTCAGCATCGGTCTCTGCTGTTGGCAGATTAGGCATCCAGTAGTGATGGTAGCCAGCCTTGGAGAAGAGAAACCCATGTTATTGGGCTCTACTACCATGGCCACTTTGTGTTCGAGAGAAAAGGCTTTTATCTTGTCCACCTGCAGTGGTTGCCCTTTGGTGAACATTCACGCCGGCCACAAATATCCACATTTTGTGCCTATTCCAAGAGGGTCATCCACATACCACTTTTATTGGAAGCATTCCTATTAAAATCAGAAATAAGACAAGCATGCCTGATATCACCACTTCAGTCAACATTATAGAGAGAATTTGGCTAATGTGATGAGACCTGAGATTTTCTTGGTTTTTCTATACAGGTAATAATATTTATGCAAATTAGACAGTTTATTCTCTTCCTAATTCTTAAACCTTTATGAAAAGCATCTCAGAACTGTCTACATAGAAGAAGAAAGGCAGAAGCACTTTTCCATTCTTCCCTATTCCCCATCTGTCCGGGATTTCCTCACAGAGCTTTAACTCCCTGACACCCCCACTTTTGGGTTGTCTGTGTGTGAGTGCTACTGAGCAAATTCCCAGGGCAGGAAAGTTTCCAGGACATAGTGAGGTACCATCAGGTTGTACCTGGGTGTAACTGGGCAAAGAGGTCAGAAGTGGTGAACAGGAGGTGTCTAATATAGGATGTACAGAATTAGGAAGATAATAAACTGTCCAATTTGCATAAATATGATTATCTGTGTAGAAAACCCAAGAGATATTACAAACTAGTAGAACAAGTAGGAGACTTCAGGGGCTGGCTGGTTAGCTGAGTTGGTTTAGAGCTCGAGTTATAACACCAAGGTCATGAACTCAGATCACCATACTGGCCAGCAACCAAAAAAAAAAAAAGTAAAAGACTTCGACAGTGTTTCTAGATTGACTGATGTACAAAACTCTATAGTGTTTCAGTATACCAATTAGAAAAGGCAATAGAAAAAAACTATTCCTGATGCAAATAGGCATAATACTAAAATATGTTAAAACACAATGGAGGCACAGAGGTGTTCATTATATTATTTTCTACATTCATCTGTGTGTATTTAAAATTTTTCAAGTTCAGAGTTAAGGCCAAATTTAGATGTGGTTCAGTCAGTGCTCTGACTTGTTTCCTCTGTGGTTCCTTCTTCCTTGTGTGCGAGCTTTATTCTCTAGTCGTTTTCTGTGGTAACAAGATGGCTGCCACTAGCATCTGGGGCTGTGAGCTTCCCTGTTCACATCCACAGAGAGACCTCCCACAGATATCGTAAAAGATTCCTGATCTTCTCTAATTAGAGGATCTTAGGTCAGGTGCTCACAATCCCTGGGACGGGGGAATTCCATGCACTGACTAGTTTGGCCCTGGACTCTGTGAACTAACTAATCAGTATGGCGAGCAGGGTGGGGCTACCCTGATTGGCTGAATGGGTTGTCAGTCCCGTTAAAACCACAGAGATGCTGCACAATGGTTAGAGACTGGGAGATAAGGACTATGCACACAGGTACAGATTGTTTTTCATATGTGAATTCGAGACCATACTGCATGTACAGCTGAAATAGATTTAGCAATCTTTTTTGTTTAGAATAGGATTATTTATATTAATAATAACTTTAAAAAACTGGACACAACCCAAATATTCACCTAAGAGAAATAACAAAATGGGATACTAAGAGTATGTGGCTATTAAAGATGACAAATTATAGCCTTAACTTTTTCAAAGCTTGGAAATGATGTGCAAGTGGAACAAATGCTAAGAAGTAATTTTTATGTGGTGGGTTTTCTGTCCAGTAATCTTAGATAATAATTCCAAACCATCTCTCTCTCTCTCTCTCTCTCGGCAGCTGTTGGGTATGGGGATCCAAACCCTTAACCTTGCTATTACCATCACCATGCCCCAACCAAGTGAGCTAATCAACCAGCTTAAACCATCTTGAATTCCTAAAAATAGTATTCAGTCCTTCACTGGGTGCTTTATCAGGTCTAATCACAACTCCATTATCTTCCTTCATGGATTTCATGTTTTCAACATCATGAATGCATCTGTAGATGACATTTTTGTCTAGCTAGGTCATTTTTAATTTGTCCTCATAGTTATATGATTCCTTGCTGCAAAAGAACATTGGAATATGTTTGAATCCACCTACTCTACTAGGAAGTAACCTCAGCAAGGTGAAAACATAGTGGAAAAAAAGTCATGTGCTGATGGAAATGGGAGGGAGTTAATGTGCTAATTTCCAAGGAGGTAAAAAAGTGGTTTATATGTGTGTGTGTGTGTGTGTGTGTGTGTGTGTGTGTGTGTGTGTGTCATAAAATTTACCATTTAACCCATTTTGAGTATATAATTCAGTATAATTAAGTACATTCACATTGTTTGCAATCATCACCACCGTCCATCTCCAGAATATTTTCCTTATCCCAAGCTGAAACTCTGTACCCGTTAAATGACTCCCAGTTTTCCCCTTCCTCAGACCATGGTAAACACTATTAAACTTTCTTTTTCTATGAATTTGACCCCTCTAGATACCTCATATAAGTGGAAACATACAATATTTGTCCTTTTGTGTCTTGCTTATTTCACTTAGCATAAAGTTTTCAAGATTTATCCATATCGTAAGTTGTGATTACTGATAGAAGAGAACTTACTTTCATCATTTTGTTATTTATTTTCTGCATGTTCTATATGAGTAGTGTTTTTGCCCCTAATTCCCTCCATTACTGCCTTCCTTTGTGTTTAGTTCATTTTTTGTAGTGATGCATTCTTATTGCCTTCTCATTTTTTTTGTACGTACTCTACAGATATTTTCTTTGTGATTACAATGGGGTGATTACATTTAATATTCTAGAGTTATAACGATTTGTTTTGAATTGATAACAACTTAACTACAATCACATACAAAAACTCTATTCCTGAATAGCTCCATCCCCCCTTTATGGTATTGATATTACAAATTATATCTTTGTACATGTACACCCATTAAAAGATTTATAATTAATTTTTATGCATTTGCCCTTTAAATCCTACAGAAGATAAAAAGTGGAGCTACGAACCAAAATTACAATAAGATTGATTTTCATATTTGTCCACATATTTACTTTTGCAAAAGATTTTTATATTTTCCTATGAGTACAAGTTACTGTCTAGTGTCCTTTCATTTCAATTTGAAGGACTCCCTTTAGCATTTTTTGTGGGGCAGGTCTAGTGATAATCAACTCTTTCAGCTATTGTTTATCTGTGAATGTCAATTTGTTTCTCATTTTTGAAGGATAGTTTTGCTGGATATAGAATTCTTAGTCAATGGGTTTTTCCCCCAGCACTTCAAGTATATCATCCCACTGCCTTCTGACCTCCAAAGTATCTGTTGAGAAACTCACTGATAATATTTTTGAGGATTGCTTATATGTGATGAGTTGCTTCTTTCTGCCTTCTTGCAAGATTTTATCTGCTTTGGCTTTCAACAGTTTGATTATAATGTGTTTTGGTGTGGGCCACTGTGGATTTATCCTATCTGGAGTTCATTGGGTTCTGTGGATTGGTATATTCACAACTTTCATCAAACTTGCAGAGTTTTCAGCCATTATGTCTTCAAATAATCTCACTGCCTCATTATCTCTTTCTTCTTCTTCTTGGATTCTCATAATGCATATATTAGTCTGCTTCTTGGTGTCCCATAAGTCTCAGTCTCTGTTCACTCTCCTTCACTCTTTGTTCTTTTTTTTTTTTCAGATTTGTTCATTTCAGATGTACTGTCTTTGGTCTGGCCAGTTAGCTTAGTTGGTTAGAGCACCACCTGGTAACACCAAGGTCAAGGATTTGGATCCCTGTACTGGCCAGCTGCCAAAAAAAAAAAAAAAAAAAAAAAAGTGTCCCATAAGTCTCAGTCTCTGTTCACTCTCCTTCACTCTTTGTTCTTTTTCTTTTTCAGATTTGTTCATTTCAGATGTACTGTCTTTGGTCTGGCCAGTTAGCTTAGTTGGTTAGAGCACCACCTGGTAACACCAAGGTCAAGGATTTGGATCCCTGTACTGGCCAGCTGCCAAAAAAAAAAAAAAAAAAAAAAGAAAACTCAAATGTAAAATCTTCAAGTTTGCAGATTCTTTCTTATGCCTGCTTAAATCTGCTGTTGAACCCCTCTAGTAAATTTTCAATTCAATTATTGTATTTTTTTGCTCCAGATTTTCTGTTTTGTTCTTTTTTATGATTTATGTCTTTCTTGAAATTCTCATTTTGTTAATGTATCATTTTCCTCATTTCTCTTAGTTATTTGTCATTATTTTCCTTGAGCTTTTTGAGCATATTTAAGAGTTGTTTTAAAGTTTTTGTTGAGTAAGGCTGATGTCTGTGCTCCCTCAAGAACAGTTTCTGGAAATTAATTTTGTTCCTTTAAATGGGCCATGTTTTCCTGTTTCTTGTGTGTCTTGTGATTTTATTTTTTTAGTTGAAAATTGGACATTCAAAAAACAGCCATCACTCCCAGTCTTTTCAGACAAACTCCATGCTGTGGCAGTTTTCTACCTATTAGCTGGGCATGCTTTGAGTCTTGGGATCCCCATGGTGAAGGCTTAAGGTCTTCTTAGGTCTTTTCTGAACATGCATCGTGCTTGACCTGCGTGTAGCTTTTTTGATTCCTGCATATGCACTCTGCATTTGAATGTCTTAATTTCCCAAAAAGTCTAACTCCATTGTTCTTTGGGTGGTCTTAGATGGCCTGTGTCTCAACCCATAATCTCCTGCCCCAGACATCTGCAGGTCACAGTTCTCTTTTGGCTTTTATGAGCAGTGCCTGCCACTTTCCCACCAATTTTCCCAGCCTGAGATCAGAGTTAGGTGATATGGAGAATAGTCCTTCAGGCATCACCCAGACCAGAAAGTTGCATATAAGGTCTGCTCTGCCCCCTTCAGTTTGAGGGAGTGAATTGTGACATCAGCTGCTGAATCTTTCAGACCAAGACTGTGCCACACTGGAGAGGAGGTTCAGCAAGGGCAAGTAAAAATGTCATGAAAGGGGCCGGCCCGGTGGCGCACTGCTACAGTGCGCCGCTTGGGAAGCGCAGCAGTGCTCCCGCCGAGGGTTCGGATCCCACATACAGACCGGCCGCTCACTGGCTGAGCGAGGTGCGGGGGCAACACCGAGGGTTGCGATCCCGTTGCTGGTCCCGGTCCGGTACGGGCGCGACACTGAGGGTTGCGATCCGTTGCCGGTCACAAAAAAAGAGACAAAAAGGAAAAAAAAAATGTCATGAAATCTCTTACCATTTTGAATGTACCCGGGCGTCCCCCAGCGGCAGAAACCAATGCAGAAAACATCAAGCCAAACCCATCTGAAGGAATCAAAGCAAATTCTTTCAAGTGACGGAGACCCACCTATTACAGAGTTTGCCCATTTGGGTAGCCTGCCACCTTTTCCACAAGATCTTATTAACAAGCTATAGTGTATAGGCTGTCTCAATCCCTGAGAAGGGTTTGCATGAAAATCCTCCCCAGCCAACAGAAATGGAGGCCTGGATAGCCATAGGGCAAAACTTAGAGAAAGCCTGAAGGGAAGGAAATTTCATATTTCAAGCTCTGAGTGACTTGGTATTGGTTGTCACCGTAGATGCTTTATCCTTCTCCTACTATTCAAGTTTCCCTGCGGTTTCTGCCTCTGGTGTCATCCATCAGAGAATGCACGAACTTAACTCCACTGAAGCAGAGCTGAGCTTTAGCACAAGTCACACTGGGCATTAAATCCCCAAGTGTACTGTCTCCCAAAAGAACTTGTGGAGCTGATGACCTCCCACAGCCAGTAATCTGTCCAGAAACACTTATTTTTGTGGAAATGTGCTTTCCCTGACAATTAAGGAGTCTGCTGGGTAATTCATCAATGAATTATCCAAGGCAATGAATTTCCAAGACAGGTTAAAACACTTTAATAGAGAGAATAAGAAAGGGACAAAGGGATCTTTCCTCCCCTGTCCCTTGGCTTTTATGTATTAGCTGCTCCAGCCATACTTCGATCTCCATACATATTAAAATCTGATCAGAAAATTCATCTCTAGAACTAAATACAAACTGTACTTTACACCTACTGTCTGAGATGCCGAAGGAAAAATTGTTCCAGGACATAGTGAAGCAGAATTGTGTGTGTGTGGACAGGGCTGCTGGTATGCTTTGTTGAGCCAGGAACCATATCTAGATGATTAAGCATGAAGAAAGAATCATTATTGGTTATACAGGCTTCTTACCAGAGAAAGGCAATGGACCTTGGTTCAAACAAACATACACTTAGTTTTTTTAAATGGCAGGCTAGATTATATCTGTGCAACTCAAGACCCTCCTAAATGAAGAAGGAACAGAGCAATTACAAAAACAAAACAGAGGTTACCTTTAATGTTTACCACTAAAGATGCTGTGATGTATGAAATAATCAGTCCTTTTCCTGCCATGACAACCCTTACTATGAGGACTAAAAGTAGTGCTACTGAAAAAAATCTGCTACCAAATTAACTCTAAATAAGATCTTCTTAATTCTACTTCCCTATTGGATGCTGTGATGCAACAAGGTGAGTCTGGATATTTCTATCCTGTTTCAAATACTGCACCTTTTGAAAGAAGCTTTTAAAGTAAATCTATGGATGATGGCAGTAATTGGCAAGATATTGTTGTACCAAATGGGAAATGACAATGTCCTGAAACATGAGTCTGTTGATCCACTTCAGGAAATGAACCTGATACTTCCTGGAGATCATCCAAGTTTCCTTTCATATAATAATGACTTATATAGGACTAGGACAACCTTAGACATTGATTTTGAAGATATCAAACACATGCAGCAGAATGAGGAGTTTTTCAGATCTGACACTTTTTTTTTTTAAGATGACAGACAAGGGGATCTTAACCCTTGACTTGGTGTTGTCAGCACAACGCTCTCCCAAATGAGCTACCCGGCCATCCCTGTGCAGCAGAATGAGGAGTTTTTCAGATCTGACACTTTTTTTTTTTAAGATGACAGACAAGGGGATCCTAACCCTTGACTTGGTGTTGTCAGCACAACGCTCTCCCAAATGAGCTACCCGGCCATCCCTGTATGGGATCCGAACCCCTGGCCTTGGTGTTATCAGCACCGCACTCTCCCAAGTGAGCCATGGGCTGGCCCTCAGATCTGACTTTCTGGTGAGGATTTTACCTATTGGCCTAACAGATGAAATCCTGACTTATGTCCAAGATTCCTTTTATAAGTCTATCTTCATATATTCAGGTCACCAGCAGGAACAATCTTTTGTTCTCAACAGAAGCTGCAGGGTAGTTACAACCACAACGGCAGATACAGCACCAACAAACACAATAGGTGAAGCAGCAACAACCAAAGCCATGCCTCAGAAAATGAGGCATGGCAAGTTAATGGCAGCTTGCAGATCAGAATCCTAACCAGTCCGTGCCTTTCAATTGTCCTGGCAAGTCCTAAAATAGTGTAAGATCTTTTCTGACTTTCATGCCATGAATCAGTTGCACTGCGTATCTGAGTTGAATACTGTGCCTCATATAAAGAACTTTGTTGCTTGTAATCAGTCTGTGTCACATAAATTGTTCTAAGTGTCTTCAGTTGGACTTTCCTGTAGGATGTTTTGGACCATCACCATATCCAGCTACTTCTAATTTAGAAGACAATCAATCATAGATAAATTTCTGAAAACCAGCAACATGGAAAAAATACACAGTGTATTGTAGTAACTTCTCAGGCATGTTATGCTGGGAACATGTCAATACATTCATGCCAGCCAGAAACTCTGCACACCAGTGTGGATTTGATGCAATATAATACAACTCCAGGCTCACAGACATTTTAAAGCAAGCTTCAGGATGGAGGAGTTTTCAGTAAAACATACCCAGCTGATTTGTACCAGCCAGCTACAAATAAATAAAGAAAGAAGGTTGCAGAACATGGCAGAGTGATAAAACTGTGAATATTCAGGGTCAACAAGTTCACATGGAAGCAATGATATATATTGTTTGTACTGTCATGCCAAACCAAATTGTCATTTTTGAGCTTAGAAGATGATTTTAAAAATAAAATTTATATATGCATATGTCAGCCATTAAAATAGAAACTGAAGAGACACCAACAAGATGGCAGGATAGACAGTTCCCAGTGTTACTCTGTCCCACAACTGATCAATTTACAACTACTAAAAAGCAAAGACTACCAACCTGGGACCACTGGAGCTCACGGGAAGAAGAAGAGAGACCCATGGGGTTCAAGAAGGCGGGAGAAACCACAGTGAGAGAAAGAAGGGACTGCTCTGACCATGTTGAGCCCCAGCTACTTCAGGGTCAGCCCCAGTGAAAGGCAAGAAGAAGCTGCAGCATACAGAGCAGGAGCCGACAAAAGCTACAGCTGTGCCCTTTGCATGAAGTTGCTTGGAGTCTGCAGAAGAGAGCCTTGGAGCACACCATACCAGCCCCCAGGCCAGCAAGACCACTGACAGGGTTCCCATAGACCCACATAGTGAGGGCTACAGCCAGCTGAAGAAAGGAGCCACCTAGAGGCCAGTAAGTCACTGTAAGGGTCCAGCGCTTGGCTCACCGCATGGGAATGGTTTGAAGTGCAGGAGAAGGCTGGCTTGCCCAAGGAACATTGGGGCACAGTGTCGGCACCTGATCTGCCTTCCCATCAGCACAATCCCACTCAGTGGAGACTGTCAGGAAGATAGGACTACAGGAGGCACAATTTCGTGGAAAGACTCAGTCCCAGGCCAGAATTACCACATAGCCCAGGCATATCTGACCTCAAAAGACCCAGAAGTGATTAAAAGGCAAACAATTAAAGTTTGAGCCACATAAAAAGTCTTCCCCAGAGAATCAGCAGCAAAGCAGCATTTTAGCTCATTCACAGGGCTCAAGTGCTGCTCCCCACAGGAAGTTGCCCCAATTTTGAAATTAACCGAAGTATAACAAATTAGTTCTGGTGCAGAGTTTAAGTGGTGGTGAAAGATAATAATCAAACACAGAACTGAAAAAAAACCACACACACACACACAGAGAGAGAGAGAGAGAGAGAGAGAGAGAGAGACAAAGCTCTGATATTAACTAGTAAAAGTCTGCGACCACCAAAGAACACATAAAACCTAAAAGAGGTAGCAGTCTCCTCAAATACCCAGGCATCATAAAGACACAAAGATTAAGAAAAAGCAGAGAAATATGACACCATCAAAGGAAACAAACCAAGCATCAGCAATGGGCCCAGAGGAAAAGCAGATCTATGAAATGTCTGACAGAGAATTCAGAATAATCCTCATAAGGATGTTCAGGGAGTCATAAGAAAATACAGAGATATATAGAGAATTCAATGATATCTGGAAAACAATCCAGAAGCAGAATAAGTAACTTGACAAAGGAATTTAATCAGTTTTTAAAAACCAAATGGAAATTCTGGAAATAAAGTATACATTATCTGAACTGAAAAACTCAATACAAAGCTCCAACAGCAGACTTAATCAAACTGAAGAAAGAATCAGTGAGCTCAAAGATAAAACATATGAAATTATCAAATCGGAGGAGCAAAAAGAAAAAAGAATTTTAAAAAATGAAGGAAATACCACAAATTTGGGACTCCCTCAAGTGAAACAACCTCCACATAATTGGCATACCCAAAGGAGAAGAAAAAGGAAGAGATGTAGAAAGCATATTCAAGAAAACAATGGCTGAAATTTTCCCAAGTATGGAGAAAGATGACGGCACCTAGGTACAGGAAGCTCAGATGTTGCAATCCAAATTCAATACAAGGAGGAACACCACAAGGCATATCATAATCAAATTATCAAAAGACAAAGACAAAGAAGGGGTACTGAAAGCAGCAAGAGAAAAGAAACACATAACATTCAATGGAGCCCCAATACATCTTCCAGCAGATTTCTCAGTAGAAACTCTACAATCCAGAAGAGAATGGGATGATATATTCACAGTGCTGAAGGAAAAACTCCATCAGCCAAGATTTCCCTATCCAACAAAACTAACCTCCAAATATGAAGGAGAAATAAAGTCTTTCCAGACAAACAAAAGCTAATGGAAATCACCAACACTAGACCTGCCTTATAAGAAATGCTAAAGGCAGTTCTTCAATTTGAAAGAACACAACACTAAGGAACAGCAAGAAAACATTTGAAGGTACATAACTCATTACTAAAGTAAGTTCACAGACAACCTCAGAATACTCCAATGTCATAAGAGTGGTGAATAAACCACTTATGTCCTTAGTATGAGGACTAAAGGACAAACCTAACAAGACAACAATAAATACAACAACCACATAAGAGATAGGTAATGTTAAAAGATGTTAACTTGAAACACTAAAATGTCAAAAAGTGGGGGGAATGACACCAAAGATTGGAGTTGGCCTTTCTTTTTTTAGATATCAAAGTTAAATTGTTATTAGTCTAAAAGAAACTGTTATAACTATAACATGGTTTTTATAAGCCTCATGGTAACTATAACACAAAGATTTATAAGCCACATACTAAAATTAAATACCAAGAAATCAAAGTACGCTGGTAGAGAAAACCACTGAGTCACAAAGGAAGATGATAAGATCAGAAAAAAGAAAAAAACGGATCAACAAAACAACCAGAAAAAAAGTATCAAAATGGCAGTGATGAGTCCCTATATATCAATAATGATTTTGAATGTAAATGGATTAAATGCCTCAATTAAAAGACACAGAGTGGCTGAATGGATTATAACACAAGAACCAGTGATATACTGCTTACAAAGAACTCACTTCACCTATAAAGACACACATCAGCTGAAAGTTAAGGGATGGGAAAAGATATTTCATGCAAATGGAAACCAAAAAAGAGCAGGAGTAGCTACACTTGTATTAGCTAAAATAGACTTCAAGCCAAGAAAAGTGAAAAAGGATAAGGAAGGTCAATTTATAATGATAAAGGGATCAATTCAACAAGAGGATGTAACAATTCTAAATACGTACTCACCAACTCTGGAGTGCCTAGTTATATAAAGCAATTACTACTACACCTAACAGGAGAAATAGACTCCAATACGATAATAGTTGGGGACTTTAACACCCCACTTTTAGTAAAGATCATCCAGACAGAAAATTAACCAGGAAACAACAGAATTAATCTCTACTCTAGGCCAATTGGACCTAACAGACATATATAGAGCATTTCATCCAATAGCTACAGAATACACATTCTTCCCAGCAGCACATGGAACATTCTCTAGAACAGATCACATGTTAGGTCACAAAACAAGCCTCAACAAATTTTAAAAAATCAAAATCATATCAACTACCTTTTCTGACCACAATGGAATAAAACTAGAAACTAACAACAAAAGGGACACTAGAAACTGTACAAATACATGGAAATTAAATAACATGCTGTAGAGGATTCTTAAAGCAAATGTACTTCACAGGGCCTGGTTTTCCAAAGCCTTGCAGTTTCAAATATTGACCTTGTAGAGGACTGGAAATTTTCCTCAGGCTGTAAAGTCTCTGGTATAAGATAAAGATTTGTGGCACAGCAAGGTTGCTGGCTCAAAGACAGACTAGTTACTGATTGTTATATAAAAATACTGGAAAATTGCTGGAGAGAGAAGGAATGTTTGCTAAGATTAAGCTTTTGTTAATGGATCACTTAATTGTCTACTGGAATGTCATCTGACTTGTTTCACTGAAAGTTACCAACATATATTGTTAAACTATAACCCCACCTATGTTCTCTTCCTGTAACTTCCTGGTCTGGAAAATAAAGGTAGGAAGAGGACCCAATTCGGTGTTAATTTCCCAAGGAAGGGTTGCCTCTCGCTGGAGGGTCCCAGGGAAGTTAACCATTTTGGGGCCTCTCACTGCTCAGAAGAGATGGGCTTTGAGTAATCCTTTGTATCTCCATCACCCAGGGGAAGTGAGGTAACAAATCTGTGGGGGGCAAAGCAACAGCATGCTCCTAAACAATGAATGGGTCAAAGAAGAAATCAACAGGGAAGTTTGTAAATTCCTGGAGACAAATGAAAATGAAAACATAACATACCAGAACCTATGGGTTACAGCAAAAGCAGTTCAAAGAGGGAAATTTATAGCAATAAATGCCTACATCAAAAAAGAAGAAAGACTTCAAATCAACGCCCTAACATTACACCTCAGGAAGCTGGAAAAACAAGAGCAAACCAAACCTAAAATCAGATGGAGAGAAATAACAAAGACCAGAGCAGAAATAAATGAATTAGAGATTAAATGAAACAAAGAGTTGGTTTTTTGAAAAAATAAACAAAATTGGTAAACATTTGCTAGAAAAAAAGAGGAAAAAAAAGAGAGAAGACTCAAATAAGTAAAATTAGAAATAGAATAGAAACTGTGCTGCTACAAGTAGCAACATACTGCATTTCACCTTATTCTGAGCAGCACATTGTAAGTCATATTTATTTGAGGAGAAAAACAAGCACTTAAGATGTTTTAAAGTAAGACAAAATTTTCTCTGTTTAAATTAGTTGTACCCGAATAAAAATGAAACACATGGCATTTGCATTTCTGGGCTGTTATTAGTATATCCAATACAAAGTTAATAAACAAAAACTATTTCCCTATATTTTCAGCTTCTGTTTTTATCTCATTTGTTAAAATAAATAATGTGGTGTTTTTATAAAAAGAAAATCACAATGCTTTCCTCCTTCACTGCTACTCTAAATGGTTCGCGATTTTTTTTTTTTTACCTCTGACAATATAGAATTTATATTTTATATGAAATATACTATTTTTCTTATTAAATTAAATCAATATCTTCTCTGTTCACAGTTATTTTATTTCTTAAATATAGTAGTTTTTATCAATTCTTGCATGTTATAACTACACTAGTCATACAAGGTAAATGGCAAATAATGATTGAAAAGAGAAATATTATATAATCTAGTGGCTTCTAGAATTTAATGTTATGTGCCTTCTAGTGAAAAAAAGATTGTAAGGAAAAATATAATCTTTCCAAGTTATTTCTTAATATTTACATAAATATCAAAATGGTTAACACCTAAATTTTATAAATGTCTTCAGAAGACAAAGATGTACTAATTTTTTCCTTTATTAAAATCTTCATAATGATAATTGAACACTGCTTGGATATACTACTAAGTTTTTGTGATATGTGAAAAAATCTGCTGTTAAATTCTATCATTATTAAATTATAATCAGAAAGTGGGAAAAGTTAATGCAAATCTTTATCAAACGAGAAAAGACAGGACCACTGAGAATTCTACTCTTCGGAAATGAATGTTTGGGTCACCTACCACGTAAAGAACACTGACTAGTGAGCTCAACAAACAATACTCAAAACTGAAGGCCTCAAAAGCAAAGTTTTCCTCTGACCCACTTCTGCCCTCATGTCTCTCAGCTTTATTCTCGCCTGAGACAAGCCATAGAAACTAGTATTCCTCTCCTCAAGACGGGTCATAGATAGAGTCTAATCTTCCCCCCACCCCCCAACCTTCTTGTCATGGAGCTGACTATAAAGAAATTCTCTGACCTACCTTCTCTGATTGTAGGTCATAAGACCCTTGTTCCAGAAAGTATCCTGCCCTGTACCCTGGAATAATGAATGATACACAGAGAAGCCAAGAGGAAACAGAACACACAGGCCTTGCCAGGTTTTCCCACCCAGTCTATTGGTCTTAGATAATAATTTTCTCATCCAATCACATTTCTACACAGCTGCGCCTGCTTCATAGAACCTGAGCATAAAAATGAATGGTTTTCTCCATATCTTTGGGTCTTCATTCTAAAGGCTCCCATGTCACTTAAAACTATGGTTAAAAAAAGTTTGTTATGTCTTTTCTTCATATTAATCTCTGTTTATTAGTTGACTTTTCAGAGAACTTCCAGGGGGGTGAAGGTGAAGTCTTCCTTGGCCCCTACTCTAGCAGAGGTCATGGCCAAAGGTAAAGAAAACATGGAATAGGTTGTAGAAGAGAAAGTTATACATATCGACTACAGTTCTTTGGGTGTTTTCTAATTCTTCACAAATTAGTTTTTGATCATTTATATTTTTCTAGAAAACACTACACTTTGTTCCAGCTTTTAAATATATTGCCATAATGATGAACATGCTAATAATATTGATTTGATCATCACATACTGTACACGAATACTGATAGGCATCTCTGTACCCCATAATTATGTATAAATAATAACAATAATAAAATGTATTGACAAAAAATTATTTATAGTAGTCTCATGGTTTTAAAAAATCTCTACTGTATCTGTAGTTATATCTGTTTTTTTCCAACCCCAGTATTGTTTATTTGTGCCTTTTAATTTCTATTCATTTCTTTAGAAGATGGCTTTTTTTTAGTATTTTCATTTTACAAAGAAGCAGGTTTTGGTTTTGTTGATCCTCTTTATTGTCTTGTTTGTTTTCTAATTCCTTATCTTCTCTCTTTATTATTTCCTCCCTTCTACTTTCTTGGGTTTGCCCTATTACTCTTTTGATAGCTTCTTGAGTTAACAGCTTAATTTATTTATTTTCAGACTTGGTTATTTTTTAATAAATGCATATAAGGTTATAAATTTTCCTTTAACTTAATCTCATAAGTTCAGATATGTCATGCTTCCCCTGTCACTCAGATATAAATATTTTCTGATTTCTCCTGTAGTTCTCCTTTAACCCACGAGTGTTTGGGAATTCATTTTTTATGTTTCCAAACATTTAGATTAGTTAAAGTCTTTTTATTTTTTATTTCTTATGTGATTATTGCAATATGGTCAGACAATATGGTTTATATGACTTAGTTTCTTAAAAATTATGATTTCTTGAAAGTTAAGACTTTGTAACCTAGTACCTGGAGCAGGAGTGGGGTATGGTAATATTAGAGATTTGAATTGCACATGATTGAAGTTTTTAAAAAAATAGACTTTTCACAACCAAAAGTGACCCAAAAGATATTAAATCTGCCCAAGATTTTATTAAGGATCAGGAAAGAAATATTTGGCAGAGCATGGGTGAAAGCAACAGCTGGGAAAAAAAAATAAAATTTCTTCATATTTACATCTCCCACTGAAATGAGCCTGTTTAATAAATTATAATAGGTCCTCAATTCATATTTGTTGGGGAAAAAAAGTCTCTAAATCCTTAATCTTCTACCGAATGCAAGCAGGACTGGACTTTGATAAAACTGGAAAGTAGAAAAGGTTGTTTGCAATCTCTTCTCATCTCCCTTTCCAATTTTTGGCATTCCCCCTCCCCACTTACCTGCCCACTCTGCTCACGAGCCACCACGCCATATACTTGTGATGGACTGAGAATCCCCAACAGACCTTAGCACTCACCCACCCCCCACCCTCGTGGTAACCAGAGCCATGCACAAATATTCCCCTACTTTTCCTTCCTTCTTGTCAACAAGCCCTCTCTGTACATCTCCAGGAGTCTCCAGTAGTGTTCCGGTTTAATTTGATCTTAGGCTGTAAATAACACTGGCAGGAATGTTTGCAACTTTAAAGAACTGCCACGAGGGTTAAGGAAGGACACTCCAAATTGTGCCCAAGTGGTCTTCATGGCACCCTTCAACCCACAAGGCAGCTACCACTGCTGTCACAAAGCAGGTCCTGAATCTCTCCCATCATCCTTCCAGTGGGGCCACTTATTCTATTTTCTTCTTTTTTATCTTTTTCCTCTCAGCCATCTTAACTAGCTTTCACAATGTCTATTATCAAAGAAAAAAATATCATCTACAATTTCAAAATATTGAAAATTACGCCAGTAATTGTGTCTATCAGTTATCTAGTGATAATAAAACTAAGTCTTTATTATTTTCAAAAACGCCTTTCTAAGCTGCTGAAGCTGCCTCCGGTGTTGCAGCTCCACGGGTAATGCTTGTCCAGGGCTTCTGCCAGTCAAGACAGGTACCAAGAGGTGGATGCTTGGTCTTGCCAAAGTTTTTGTTTTCTCCCAACCACTGCGAAGATAACACAAAATGAATGAACTTGGCCCATTAGCCCCTGCACCAGCTACTACCAGCTTGGGCCATCTCAGTAAGTTCTCCCAGAGGTAGAATTTGAACAACATCAAGGCATTAATAGACCTCTGTGGGTTGATTTAAGAGCCCTGCCATTTAGAAATTATTTCTATCAGAAAACATGTTAAGATTCAAAATGGCGACGGGTCTGGAGCGCCCGCGTCAGGAAACAGCACGATCCTGAGAGCTGTGTGCTGTGATACCA
>NW_007738151.1:0-1278 GCF_000696425.1 Galeopterus variegatus
AGTGTGATTGTAGCTCCTGGTATATAATGGATCATTCCTTTAACTTTTTGGGATAATTACCTATTTACATGCAGTTGTGAAAAATAATAAAGATACCATGTTCCCTCCAGCTAATTTCTCTCAGTGGTAACATCTTGCATAACTTATAGTATCACAAACTGATGTGGATACAACCTATCAACCTTATGCAGATTTCAGCACTTGTACATGCACTCATTTGTGTGTCTCTGTGTATTTAGTTATATGCAGTTTTATCACATGTAGATTCATGTGACTACAGTCAAAATGTAGGATTTCTTGTGCTACCCTCTGGCAGTGACAGCCACTTCCCTCCTCCCCAAGTCCCTGATCCCTTACAATCACTAATCTGTTCTTCATCTCTGTGATTTTTGTCATTTCAAGAATGCTATATAAATGGAATACAGTATGTAACCTTTGAGGATTGGCTTTATTTATTTTTTTGATCAGAATAATTTCCTTGAGACCCATCCAAGTTGTTGCATGTATTTATAATCCATTCCTTTTTATTTCTGAGTAGTATTCCATGGTATGGATGTTTCAGTTTGTTTAACCATATGCCCATGGAAGGATATGAAGGGTGTTTGGGTTGTTTCCAGTTTTTGCCTATTATGAATAAAGCTGCTATAAACATTCGTCTATAGGTTTTTGTGTGAGCATAAGTTTTCATTTCTTGGGGATGAATGCCTAGGAGTGTAATTGCTGGGTTGCATGTGGTAAGTACATGTTTAGTTTTAAAAGAAAATGATGTACTCTTTTCCAGAGTGGCCATACAACTTTACATTTCTTGCAGCAAAATATGAGTGATTTAGTTTCTCTGTATCCTCAACAGCATTTGGCATTATCAGTGTTTTTTATTTTAGCCATTTGGATAGGTGTGTAGTGATATCTCATTGTGGTTTTAATTTCCCTAAAGGCTAATGATGGTGAACATCTTTTCATGTAATTATCTGTCATCTCTATCCTACCCAGTGAAATGTCTGTTTGTGTCCTTTGACCATTTTCTAGATTGATTGATTGTTTTTACTGTTGAGTTTTGAGAGTTTTTTATATATTGATATGAGTCCTTTGTTGAATATATGTTGTTTGCAAATATTTTCTCCCAGTTTGTAGCTTGCCTTTTCATTCTCTCCACAGTCTTTCACAGAGCAAAAATTTAAAATAGTGATAAGGTCAGATTTATCAATTTTTTTCTTTTATGGATTGTGCTTTTGATGTCGAGTCTAAACTCTTCACCTAGACCTAGGTCCTGAAGATTTT
>NW_007738151.1:2405-21461 GCF_000696425.1 Galeopterus variegatus
GGCGGGAGCACCGCCGCACTCCCAAGTGGTGCACTGTAGCAGTGCGCCACCGGGCTGGCCCCTAACTCAATTTCTTTAATGGGTATAGGATTATTAAAGTTGGCTATTTCATCTTGATTTACTTTTGATAGTTTGTGGTTTTCAAGATACTGATCCATTTTTTTCTAGGTTGTCAATATTATCAGCATGAAAGTTGTTTATATTATTTTATTATTATCCTTCTAATGGGAACAGGATGTATAGTAATATCCCGTTTCACTTCCAATGTTGGTGATTTGTGTCTTTTACTTTTTTTATTTTTGTCAGTCTTACTAGCAGTAAATTTTATTGATTTTTTTCAAAGAAATAGCTTTTTGTTTTGTTAATTTTGTTTGTTTTCAGTTTCATTGATTTCTGTTTTATTATTTCATTCCTTCAGATTGCTTCAGGTTTATTTTTCTCTTAGTTTCTTGAGGTGGGAACATAGATTATTGATTTGAGACTTCTCCTCTCTTGTATATAAGCATTTAAGGCTATAATTTCCTTCTCAGCACTGCTTTAGCTGCATCATGTATATTTTGACGTGTACCTTCATTTTCATTCAGCTCTGAATTTTTTTTAGTTCTGTGTGTTTTTCAGTTTCATGTGAGACTTCCTTTTCAACCCATGGATTATTTAGAAATGTGTTGTTTAATGTCCAAGTTATTGGACATTTTCTTATTGTCTTTCTGAAGTCTACCTATCTGACATTAATTTACCCATTTTCAAAATTAATGTGTGCATAGTATGTCTTTTTCATTCTCGTAATTTCAGCATTCCTATGCCATCATATTTGAAGTGACTTTCTTGTAGTCAGCGTTGTGTTGTGTCATATTTCTGTATCCAGTCTGCTAACATCTAGTATATGGTATTTAGACCATTTACACTTACGGTAACTATTGATATGTTAGGGCTTAAATCTACTATTTTATTTTTTGTTTTCTGTTTTTCCCCCTCAGTTTCTCATTATCTGTTTCTCTTTCCTTACTTTCTTTTGGGTTACTTGAACAATTTTTATTCTTCCATCTTGGTTTACTTATAGTGTTTTTCAGTATGTTGCTTTGTATGGTTTTTAATATTTGCTCTAGGTATTAAGATATGCATATGCAAAATATTATAGTCTATTTGTATCAATGTTATACCACTTTGAGTGAAGTGTGGAAACTTAATACCATTTATGTTCCTTTTTGTTCCCCACTTTTAAATATCTTTTTCTTGAGTGTAAGATGTTGTCTAGTTTTTGTTTCAGTCATCAAATATGACTTATAAAACTCATGAGGAGAAGTCCATTGTGTGCGTCCATACTTCTGCATTCTTGCTATTTCTTCCTTCCTGATGGTCTGAGATTCATTGTTTTATTGTTTCCTTTCTGTTTGAAGAACTCCCTTTAGGCAGTCTTTAAGGGTAGATGTGCTAGCAACAAATTCTATTAGTTTTCCTTTGTCTGAGAATGTCTTTGTTTCCCCTTTATCCCTCATTGGATATTATATTTATGGTTGACAATTCTTTTCTTTCAGCACTTGAAAAATTTGGAAAGTGCTCAGCTGTTATCTTGTAAAACGCTTTTTTAGCCTCTCTCTTTCTCATACCTTTCTGGGACTCTGATGATGGATATTTTGTTACTGTCCCTGTTCATTTTTAAAGTCTATTTTCTTTCTGTTTTTCAGATTGGTCAAGTTCTATAGATCTGTCCTCAAGTTTACTGCTTCTGTCTTCCGTCATTTCTACTCTACTATTGAGCACATCTAGCAAGGTTTTATTTCAGGTGCTGTACTTTTTTAGTTTGATAACTCCCTTTTAAAAATAAAATTTAATTATTTGAATTATGCTGAAATAAAATTTGCATACCATGAAGTTCACTCATATAAAGTACACACCTCAATAGTTTTTAGTATGTTTACAGAGTTCCACAAATATCACCATAATCTAATTTTAGAGCATTTTTGTTACACCAAAAAGAAACCTATACCCACTAACATTTACTCTTCATTCCACACCACCTTTAGCTCCAGGCAAGCACTAATCTACTCTTTGTATGGATTTGGCTATTCTGGACATTTCATATAAATGGCATAATGTGTGTGTGTGTGTGTGTGTATGGCTTATTTCACTCAGCATAATGTTTTTTAGGCTCATCCATGTAGCATATATTATTACTTCATTTCCATTTCTTTGCTAAGATTTTCTAATTTTTCAGTTAGTTTCAAGAGAATTTGTAATTACTTGTTGAAGCATTTTTATTATGGCTGCTTTAAAAATCCTGTCAGATAATTCCAATATCTGATTCATCTTGATGTTGGCAAATATTGTCTTTTCTCACTCAGGTTGTGATTTTCTTGGTTCTTGTGGTCATGAGTGACATCTTGAATATTATATGATGAAACTCTGGATCCTTAATATGTGTGTGTGTGTGTGTGTGTGTGTGTGTGTGTGTGTTTGGCAGCAGGCATTCCCCTTGTTGGAGTATAGCACTGGAGCCACATGTATATATGTTTTGTTTCTTGCTGGTCTCCTGACAGCACCCCATCAAAGGTGGAGTTTTTACATTGCCTCATTGCAGATGAGTGGAGTAGAAGGGTGGCTCCCCCTGAGCTCTGTGTACACCTTCAGGGTGAGAGTGGTACACCAACTTGCACCACAGTTTGCCTCTAGGTAGGGGTGTAAGGTGGGTCCTGGTAACACCCAGGGTGGAGAAAGAAGATTTATTCACAGACCTGTTGCTACAAGGTGGGGGTAGAAACTCAATTTCATGCTGCCCTGTGGAGGGGAGGGAGGGAAATAGAATGCCACCTCATTTGGTCTTGTTGATGGGAGGTGGGGACAGAGGCTCATCTCCTCACTGGCTGAAACCAAGGGAAGGGGGAAGCAGAGCATCAACCCCCTCTTTCCACCTTGTTGATGCCTGGTATGAGTGGAGGCTGAGCTCTGCACTGGGAGTAAACCAAGTTTCCTAGGAAGTCTGCCTTCTTTCCACTGTCCAGGGTCTTGTTATGTTTATTTGTTGTGTTATGTCTAGTTATGTTTTTTAATTGTAAAGGGGAAGACTGTCTTACAATAGAGCTTGTAATGGGGCTACACCATCTTGACCTGAATCAAAAATTCTGGATCATTACTTTTTAAAATAATCATCAGTTAAACAAACATTACAGTATTCTACCATTTGGAAGCTTTATGATTCTCAGTTGTGTGTTAAATAAAATTCTTTCTCTTTGGCTTGACTCAGTTTCTTCCATGGATGGTTTGCCGTCTTTCTATTCTCAGCTTCCCCTACTCCTCTACATGCAAACTTTGCTCCTTGAACTGACACTATTTTTTCTTTTTCTCTTTGTTGTCTGACACCTTGCTCCTATCATTTCCACCCGAGTCTTCCTGTACCACAAGTCCAATCCAAATCCTCTGTCCTCCTTAAATTCTCTATTTTTCAGTCTAGTGAGAAATGGCTCCTCCCTCTCATGATCCTATCATTTCCACCCGAGTCTTCCTGTACCACAAGTCCAATCCAAATACTCTGTCCTCCTTAAATTCTCTATTTTTCAGTCTAGTGAGAAATGGCTCCTCCCTCTCATGAGCTGTAGTATTTACTACCTGTGAATAAATTATCACAGTTTGTATTATATTCCTGTATTTGTATACATGATTGATCTCTAGTACTGGACTGTAAACAGGTATTCCACAGTCTTTTTTTGGTATTATTTTAAATTAAATTTTATTTATATTTGTGGGGTACAGTGTGTTGTTTCAATACATGCATATCATGCACAATGATTTGGTGAGGGTGGATAGCATAGTGTTGTTCCCCATTAGTTCACCCCCACCCTTCCCAGCCTCTGCTAATCATTATTCTATTCTCTACTTTTTAAAAGAAAAATAACGCACAAAGTTTAATGTCCTTATTGCAAAAATAACTCTTAAAAATGAATTAGAAAAATCTAAGCCGAAATATGGTGAAGGACATGAGTGGATGAGACACTCACCCAAAGAAACACACATGATAAGTATCTTCTAGGGTCTGGTTGCAGGAAGGGGTGGGGCCATTCCAGCCACCATCTCTCAGGATCCTGCATGTTGAGCATGCTGGCCTGGATGTGCAGTGGCAGTGGGGGTGGAGCTAGGGTATATGGCCCCCATCTCCCAGGACCCCCTGGGCATCAGGCTGGCTTCCACTGCTGGCCTGGATGTCCACAATCATTTCTGATTCCTCAATATATGCTAAACACTGTTCTGAGTATTAGAGATAAAAACACAGTATTAGCCACACTCCTGTTGTCAAGGAGCACATATCACAGGAGGGATACAGACCTGTAAGCAGGTAGTTCCAAGCAGTATAAGTATATGAGTAGATGTTTATACAAGTTCAAGCAGGTGGGACAGTCTTCTGTATCTTGGTTATAGCACAACACTTAGCACATTGCTTCATTCAGAGAAATTTCTTGAAGGGTGAGCTAAATTCATGAAACTGAAACTGTATTATTGGTCTTTTTCTTTTTCTTTTTTTTTCCTTTTTGTCTTTTTTTGTGACTGGCAACAGATCGCAACCCTCAGTGTTGCACCCGTACCGGACCGGGACCGGCAACGGGATCGCAACCCTCGGTGTTGCGCCCGCACCTCGCTCAGCCAGTGAGCGGGAACCGGTCTGTATGTGGGATCCGAACCCTCAGCGGGAGCGCCGCCGCGCTCCCAAGTGGCACACTGTAGCAGTGCGCCACCGAGCCGGCCCGTATTATTGGTCTTTTAACCTCAGTGTTAAAACTAGCAGTCAGATATCAGAAAATTCCCAAAGCAGGGCTACATCAGTCGTTACCCACGTGGCAAATGGTTGTGCCAATTCTCCAGGTGGTGCATAATATATGCAGTATTCTCTAGAAAAGCTGTAGATACTAAATGCAGTGGTTTGGAAGAAAACTATGTTAAGTTAGTCATGAAGTGTTTTACGAAAAATAATGTCTATTGTTTTGTGCTTACTACATTGCATGTAATTTTTAAAATTCATTTTAAGTATTCATTTAATCACAGTATTACGTGGAAGATAGCATCACTTATATTTTACAAGTCCGGAAACTGAGGCTAAGTGTGGCTAAACAATTTGCCCAAACTAGTAAGTAAGCTTTCAGTTGTTTTAATCAGCAGTGTCTGAAAAGAATGATTAGGGGTCCTAGTTGTTTTGGCTTCTAAGAGCCCTCTTTTGGACAAGTCATTTAACTTGTGTTAGGTAAAGTAATATTCAACTGCACAGAAAAATGTTGAGAAAATAGATGCAATGCAGAGAAAAGGTGACTTGTAAATTCCACGTGTATATAGTTATTTATAGTTTTTCCTCATAGCTCCCTTGTGAAGAAGGTATTATTTCTCTATTTTTAGGTAAAGGCAGGGCACAAAATTCTGACTTAATCATAAGACATTAACGATAGAGATAATATCATTAGACAAAGCAATACGTGTAGATGCCTAATACTGTGTATTTAACACCATGATTTCTATTACTGTTTGATTAATTTTGTCATGTCACATAACTAGAGTAGATAATTTAGACTATAATGATTTACACTGAAGCCACATTTCTGTATGTGGTTTTGATCAATTGTTACCCAAATTCATCAGATTTATAGCAGTTTTGCACTTGAGGCTTAGACAAAATTGCATGTATATGGACAAGTTTCAATTGTCCATTACATTGAACAAGTTACAAAATTCTCTAAAGCTCAATTTCATCTACAAAGTAGAGACAATAATGGCTACCTTTGAGGTTGTGAGGACTAAATGAAATAATGTACATAAAATGAATATCATCGTGTCTGTTATAGTAAACACTCAATATTTGTCATTTATAGTTCAGAAGCTTTAAATTTCTAGGCAATACCTAAGTCATTTACACGTACTCAGTATTCCAACTCTTCTTGCCAGAGGTACTATTTGAATGCTACTGCATATAAAATAACACTTTGGGACTCTTTTTAAGAGAAAGGAGAAGACTTGGTAATTATTGTCTGTCTGCCCAAATAGTTCCCTGTTTTCTTTTTACTCACATTTCAGTCCAAAATAGCACGTTTATGTTCTGATTACCATCAATTTTAAATCACTGAGGAGGATTTAAAAGGGTTGGGAAACATCAGAATTTACAGAGCACCTACTGTGTGCTGCCAGCATGCTAATCACTATGTGTGTATCCCATTTAATCCTGACTACACACTTCCAAGCTCAGTGTTATGCAAATTTTACAGGTGAGGAAACTGAGGCTTACATGCATTAAGTACCTTGCTGAAGGTCACGCAGCTGTTAAGTTGTAGAGCCAAGGCTATTGCTCATCTATTGTCACACACTGTCCCTCCATTAAGGTAGCTAATAAATATTACAAGTCTTGGTACTGCCTCAAATTTGGCATGGCATAGACAGAACTCTTGACTCCTTCTAGTCATTCTTTGCCCATTTTTTTTTTTTTTTAAGTATTGAAGAAAATTTCCATCTCTGACTTCTAGTCCATTAAAATCATTTTCTCTATGCAGTCAAGCTTTTTAGTCTTCCTTTTCAATTCCTACACATTAGGGAGTCTCACAGACTTAATTCTTTCTCATCAGTTTCCCAGGGCATTTGCAATTTTCATAAAACACTAGTTCCCTCATCGCCTTTAGCTCTATAGTCAGAGGTGTTGCCAGAGGAGGGTGGATTTGAGGATATAGGCAAGAAGTTTTGAGGGAGACGAAAAGGTCTCTGAAGGCATGTGTGAATTTGGAGGATACCACTAGGTGGAAGAAGGCTCTGTCTTACCTGGACCCTGAACTTCAGGGCTCCCTCACTTCCTGTTTGAGTGTAGGCAAGCTGTTTAGTCTCTCTGAGGCTATGAAATGGAGATCAGAATTCCTACACCATAATTCTGAGGATTTAATTAGATAATGTATGTAAAATAGCATAGTTCCTGATAAATTGTAGCTGTTATTGGTTTATGTTAGAAGTCATGTATTTGAATTTTATAAGGAGGAAAAAAAGTTCCATTGGAGAGAATAGAGAAGATCTGAGTCTCATGTATACCCAGCCCATAATCCTCTCTCTTCTTCACATGTCTTCCCCTTCATCCAGAGTCCAAGGCCTTGTTCACAGCTCCAGTGTTACAGTGCCAAATCCTGTACTACGATGCAAGCGTAAGCTGTGATCTTCTGAGCCCCCATTCCTTTAGGAAAGGGATCACAACCTCAGATGCCTGGAGAGGTTAAGTAGATGAGGCAATGGGCCAGATGGGGAGGATGAGACCTGGAGACTTATGCTCTGCTCAAAGAGTTTAAAAGCAGCTGCCCAACTCCCACCAAGAGCTGCCAGGAGAATTCTCAGTACAGGATGGCAGATCTCTCGAATCATCAAGAGAAGCCAGAAGTGCTGATTTGTATATCTCTTGGATTGTATATGTTGGAAACAAATTAAAAAAAAAAGTTAAACCCTGTTTGGGTTAACTATATATACATGTCTGTGGACCTTATTTGGCCTGTGGTCCAGTATTTACTCTTATTATTTATTTATATTTATTATTTATTATCTCTGCTACAGAACAGACCCCTTTCTAGTGGCTCCATGGGGTGATCCAGCCTGGAACTCTCTTGAATAGTATCTACCTGTGGGCACTGTTCTAAGCACTTTACATCTATTAACTAATTTTAAACCTTGCGACTACTCTAAGAGGCAGGTACAATTATGATCCTATTTTATAGATGAGGACACCAAGGTACAGTGCCTCTTTAGTGCTGAATTCTACCAAACTTTTAAAGAAAAATTAGCACCAATTTTTGATTGAGTAACTAGGCCAGTGTTATTACAGTAGTGGCAGAGCTGGGACCTGGATTCAAGTGTAGGCAACCTGGCTCTTAATTGCCATGGAGTGTTTTCTGATGTTCGTGCTTCCAGAAGAAGAAAAGGTGCATTTCTGATAATTTTAAAATTTAGAGGAAGATCTAAATAATTTAGATTAGTACACCCCTCTCCCTAGTTCTCTTCAAAGCAATCTGGGCTTGCAGTTGGAAAGGAGGGGGAAAACCCTTGTTCTCTCATCTGGCCTCTTCCAGCTGAAAGCCCCTATTGTGTGAGATCCAGACTTCCCCTCACCCCAGCAAGAAGTCATGAGCAAGTCTTGAGTCTCCACATAACTTTAGAAGCCTATAGAGGAAAACTCTTCATTAACAATGCATTGATTTGTGACTGCACTTTTATAAAAAGAACAGCTTTAATAGAGGCCTCTGCAGCCTTTTTTTTTTTTTTTTAAGTGTGTTTTTGGTTACTTGCAAAGCAGTGAAGAGGAATTAACTTTTAGATGGGTACAAGGACTCTTCAAATGTGTTGCTGCTAGCACTTTTTTCCTCCTATTGAGTCTAAGGGTGAAAAGAATGTTAAATTTCAGGGAGAATTATCAGGAAAGAGAGTTTCTTCTCAGTTGATGGAACACACCCTGAAGGGGAAAATCTTTCACCTGGCTCTGACTTTAATTATTCCATATAATGAAAAAAAAAAAATCCCATTTTGTCTGGTTAAAAAAGAAGTGAAACCTGAAACCTTGTCATTTAGATCTTGCACAAGGAAACTTGATTAAGAGAGGAAAACAGAGCTGGGTGGAAATTTTTGCTTAGCCAAGGGGAGGGCTCGGGCTTTAGTCACTCCCATCCAGGAAAAGGAAGTGATTTATCGAAGCCTACCATGTGCCAGACACAGTCCATATGTTATTTATTGTCACCTTAACTCCATGAGGTAAGTATTATTTTCCCGAGGTGTTGGACGTGCAGTCATCTTTAATTCCCCTCCACCTCCGTGTCCCCCTCTCTATCCCCAAACACTAGTTATGGCTTCAGAAAGAGGAGCTGCTTAGAGGTGGCAAGGTGGGCAGGGTAGAGGAAGGGAAGGTGGAAGATTTTTTCAATGATTCTTTTAGCATAGCAAGTATCTGTTTTTATTTTCCCTGTTTATTTAGGAGGGCTGCAGGAGATTACGGGAGGACTAGACCTCACACCTCCCAACCAGCCCTCTGCCACCCCATTGCCTCCATGTCAAGTCCAGACTGTGGACTTGACATTTTCATATCCTTCCTGCACTTTCCATCCCAACTCCATTTCCTCGAGCCTGTGTTTTTGCCCTTATTCACTTGGACTATCATGATGGTCTCTTGAGCTGGACTTCATGGCTTCAGTCTCACCCACTTTCAATCCAGTCTCCACACTGTTGCTGATTGAAAATGTGGTATCACACCTCTGCTTATGGCATTCCTTAAATGGCCCCTCATTGTCTACAGAAAGAGCTTGAGTAGAAAATAAAAAATGGTAGATCTCCCCAAAGGCCAACTAATGAATATTACTGACAGTTAGCCAGCTACCTGCAGTTTTTAAAGCCGCACAAGTGATGGGAATTCTTGTTAAGAATTAGTGGCTGAGGGGCTGGCCGGTTAGCTCAGTTGGTTAGAGAGTGGTGCTATAACACCAAGGTCAAGGGTGCAGATCCCCGTACCAGCCAGCTGCCAAAAAACCAAACAAAAACAAAAACAAAAAAAAAGAAAAAAAATTTCAGTAAAATGAGTATTACTAGAATCTGAGTGTCCAGGCTCCTTGGCACGGCAAACACGGCCCTCCATGATCCTGCCCGTGGGCTCACTCCTCAGCCCGTCACTACCTTACCACATGCTCCAGTTGTAACAATATGCCTGCTGTGCCCTGAATTCACCGTGCAGGTTCACCTTTCCCCGCCCCTGCACCTTGATGCCCCATCCTTCTACCTGGAATGCTTTTCTTTTCTTCCTTGACATCCTGGTGTGAACTCCTCTTTACCCTCAGTTCAGTCATCACCTCTCAGTAGGAATCAGCACTCTCTTTTGGCCTCCACTGTATACCTTATGCGCACCATCTGCAACACTAGTGCAGTTATTTGTTGAAATGTCTGCCTTCCCATGATAAACTTGGAGCACATTTACCTTTTGAGTACTGAGCACATAATGTTTATACTTAATAAATGTTTATTAATTAAATAAACACATTTTACAATTAACGCAAGAGCACACAGGACTCCAGGACTGTCTGAATCCCATGCTCTTCTGTTATGCTCCCTGCAAGAAACTAAACCATAGAAATATTAGGAAAACTGTGGACATACTTAAGTACCCTATCTCTTAGCAATGGCCCAAGACAAACATCTCTACACACATACTTTAAAAATATTAAAATCAGGCTTATAGATAATTGGTACCTTGCTTTTTATCAATTAATGTTCTATTAATACATTCTTATGTGATCAAGTATTATTTAAGAAATATTTATGTAGCCAAATAATATTCATTATATTGTTACCATGTTTTTGTGTTTTTCAAATTGTGGCTCACAACCCATTGATAGATAGGTTAAGGGGGTTGCAATCACCTTCTTTTAATGAAGGAACTTAGATGCATTATGCATAGTAAAGATTTGTATTATCTCATGAAGCTTTTATTTCAGATCTGTGTCTCCCTATACACACACACACACAAATGTATGTTTGGTGTGTAAATATAAATAGATGGTGTAGTTGGATTATAATATACTTGGTATTTGTTATTGAAGATCATATTTTAAAACATTCAAAAACTACTGTTTTAAACATTCTTTGGCAGGAGGACATTTAGTTTATGTATATTTTTTACTATTACAAATAATGTTGCAATGGATTTCTCTGTGGATAATTTCTTGAGTTCGTTTTCCTAGAAAAGATACATATAGCAAAATATTGGGCCAAAGAGTATGGTTTATGGCCTCCTGATATCTATTGCCAAATTATTGTCTAGGAAGGTTATAACAAGTTATACCACCGGCAACACCATATGGGGCACTCAGGTATTTTTTAGCATTGGCCATGACTGATGAACATTCTCAGGCGTTAGAGGGAGGAAAGCACATTCCAGGAAGAGACAGCAGAAGAAAGGAGCTGAGGTGGGGTTGCTGGAAGTGCCTATTATTTTGAGAAACAGTAGGTAGTGTTGTGCATGGGTTGTTGTTGAAAAAGAGCAGGAATATATAAAATAGTTTTGGGCCAGAGTTCAAGGGTTTTACATGCACTGCTATGTTTTTGGGCTTTGTTCTTTCGAAACTGGAGCACCATAAGGTTTGAAAGCAGAAGGTGAAGTGGTGAGATGTGACCTATATCATAGAAAGACAAAATGGGGGAGAAACTAAGCTTTAGAAACCAGTTAGGAGGCTATTTCAATAATTCAGGTAAGAAAAGCTGAAAAACTGAACTAGAGTCAGGGAAGCAGGGATAGAAAATGGTACCAGTTAGAGACGTCTCTCACATAGAATGAGAAGGACTTGGTGACTCTTTGGGTTGGGGGTGAGGAAGAAGTCAAAGAAGGATTGGTGGGTTATAGTTAGATGATTTATAAGTAGTCAGTAGGGTCTTGGTTTGTTTGAGGAGAGTGGATGGTAATATTAATATCCTAGCCCACCAGGCAGGTGCCGTGGAATCCAGTCTTGCCTTCCAATGGAGAAATCATAGGACAAACTATCCAATACATCCCATGAGACCCTAGAGCGCTCAACTGGACACCAGCCCTGATGCAGTGTTTAAACCCCTTGGGACGTGGGATTGGTTGTGATTCTGGAACAATTTGATAATGGGATGGGATGGGACATAATCCAAACGAAGGGCCATTGAAAAACATACTTGTTTTTTCATCCTACATTCTTCTCAAAAACCAGAAAGCCATTTCTGTTAGACAAAACTTGGAAACCAATAACTCTGGGGGAGAAACATTCCTTTGACCTTGTATAAAACATCCTGATTTGGAGAAAGATGGTGAACAACTTAAATATTTGAAGATGGCATTTATGAATACTGGGGAAATAGTGCTCAGGGAAAACGCAGGGTTGCCTACTGCGGCGTGTCTCATTTTCTTGTTCTGTAGTTGTCTATTGAATAGACTGAGATCTAAGAGGGAAGATATTTACCTTCATATATTCAGTGCCCAAGGCAAACCTAGAAAGCAGAATTGTGCAATAGCACAGTGCCCACATCTTCACTCTCGTTTCCTCCCTCTTTGCTTTTCTGAAGATTTCATTCATCATTTTTTCAGCAATTATTATTAAGCACTTACTACATCCCAGGGACTGTTCTAGGTTCTGGAGATGAAGCAGCAAACAAGACAAAGTTTCTTCCCTCAAAGAAACTTACATTGTAGAAATTCTCACATAAATCAGGATTAGGAAAGCCACCCCAGCAGTATCAAATCACAGATATATGTAGCACTCTCAGTTAACCAGAAAGTTATTTTCTTTACTATTGTAGATTCTAGATAAATGGGAAATTATGGTTTTGTGGCTATTGAGATTATTGAGGCTGATTATCCTCTTTCAGTCAAAATCTACCTAGGATGGCATATGCATAAGTTATGCTAACATATGTACATAGGGCTCTTGTTTCTCTTTAACAATAGCAGAATGCATGTAGGCTTGGCTTTGGGAGATGTACTTTCTTCAGCTGACCAGCTGCGTAACCTCGGCCAATTGATTTAATCTCTCTAGCCCAGTTCCACTGTTTAAAAATGAGTACAGTAATATCTGCACTACTCATTGCACAACACAAGGTAGTTTTAAGTTTCATATGAGGTTATATTTTGAAATCACAAGAGGTAAAACAGATATAAAGTTATTGGTATCCCCCATGTTCTTAAACAGGCCTAAAAAAGCTTGTCCGGACGTAAGAACAGTCAGGTTCATTATGACTTGATTGTGGGGATGGGCAAAGAAGACAGGGAGAGGGCAGTGTGCTATAAGAGGCAGCACTGCACGGAGAGGATCCTGACACAGGACTGGAGGGATATCAAAACGGAACCGAACCAGGAACACTTAGCACATAGCTGTTATCCCAAAGACTCTTCTTGACTGATGGGTAGTCAAGGGGATAAATATTCTGCTAAACAGCTGCTATCTGCAAAGTAGTATGAATGATGCAATCATTTTTCTTTTTGTTTTCTAGCATTTTATTCTGGTTATGTCCTGCATCATGTGATGCATATTACACTGTTTTTCTGGATACTTTTAGATCTCAGGCATTGATTGTTCAGTAGCTCTAGGGTGACACTTGCTGCATATTGTAGGAAACTGCATCCCTTAAAAATTCAACATTTGGGTTTCCATAGGCGTATGAGGTGTGATGGGTTAGTAATGACACTGATCCCACAAGCTTCCCATGAAAACAGGTTTCACTATGCCACAGAATACTCATTCCTGTTTAATTGACGTACGCCTGTAAACTGAAAGCCGGTCGATAGATACCACTGTGTGCCTGCACTGTGCACTGTGCTGCCACCGTGTGGTGAAGAGGCAGTGTGGCAGCATGGGCTGCCCTGGACTTGGAATGAATCAGGTGACCAGCAATTGAGTTGCAGCTCTGCCACTTACTAGCTCTGCAACTCTTCTGTGGGTCATAAAACCTATTTTGCCTATGCCACTGGTTGTTATGTGGGTTAAATAACATGTATGTGAAAACTTTGTAAACTCTGTGTATAAAGTGATTTTACTAAGGTATCCTCAGAGACCTTACACTCTAATGGAATGTAATATAAGCAATAAATGATAACCCTTGCCTATGCCACTGGTTGTTATGTGGGTTAAATAACATGTATGTGAAAACTTTGTAAACTCTGTGTATAAAGTGATTTTTCTAAGGTATCCTCAGAGACCTTACACTCTAATGGAATGTAATATAAGCAATAAATGATAACCACATAAGACTCATACACAATGTTGGTAGCGGTGATAATAATAATAGCTAACACTTTGTGGTAGTTTTATACTGTGACAACTTAGCTAAGCTGGGACTATATTTTCCAGGATTCCTTCCTCGTGTGGTTACAGGTTAGGGTTGGCCACAAGAGAAATTCATGCAGGATTTGGAAGACCGAAGTGAGACAGCAGCCCCTTGTGCTCAGGAAGTTGGTGCAGGACTCCGGGGCCACGGCAGTTCACGCTGTTGTCACTGATCTGCTCTCACTTTGTTGGAGTTGAGCAGCAACTGGACCGGCTCCTCCTGCCCTCATCAGATCTCGTTTAGCTTCTGCAGGTTCTGGTCCAGGCACGCTGCAGCTCTGTGGAGGGCACCAGCATTTTTTCATATTACCAGTAATGTGTGGGTTAAATGCTGTGAGAGATAGTCGTGGTTCCAGTTTTCCTTGCTTTCTTCCGCTTTGGTCCAGCATTTCTTTCTCCACCAACCACTCTTCCAACCTAGCACTTCAGGCCACCAGTAGATGCAGAGGTAAGTGTCCTTCATTAATTCCCCTTTTGGCTTCTGATTAGTGACTTTTCTCTGATCCTCCAACTTTCCCCTTGCAGACTTTTACTTTCCCTACAATTAAAACCCTTATTCCATATCAGTCATAGTGGTTCTGCTTTCATGATAAACACTTATAGAGATGCTTCTAAGCATTTTACATATATTTCTGTATCTAATTTACACCATGAGCTTGGTAAATAGGCCCTATTTTATCTACATTTTGAAGATGAGGGAATTGAGGCATGGAAAGCTTAAGTCATTAGCTCAACACCACAAAGCGTGAAGTGTCTGCAGAACTGGGATATGAACCCCAGCTTCAGTACGGCTCCAGAGTCTGTGTTCTTATTCTCTAGACTGTACAGTCTCTTCTGGTTATTTATTATTATTATTATTTTTTTTTTTATTGCAATTGCTTTATTATTATTTTTATTGCAATTGCTTTTGGAATTCAGCATATGGAGGGCGCCATGAGGACTGAAGTTGCCTCTCAAAAGCAACTGTAGTTGCATGGAAGAGCTGAGCCTGAGTGCAGTGATCCTGAGCTGCAGAGGAAATGTGAGCTCCACACTGAGACAACAATCCACAAGGAAGAGAGGATAGGGCAAATGGTAAAAATTAAATACAAGGTCCAAAGCGCTTGATGAAGAAACAGGGTTAGAGTCTCAGAGGAATCTCACACAGGCAGGTGACTAGCATGGGAGAGATCTGGCCATAGGCATTGAGAAGCCGGTTAAAAGGACCTGCAGATTCAGGAGTGGGAATCCAGTGGGAATTTCACTTCTGCAACACCAAAATTAAATACAAGGTCCAAGGGGCTTGATGAAGAAACAGGGTTAGAGTCTCAGAGGAATCTCACACAGGCAGGTGACTAGCATGGGAGAGATCTGGCCATAGGCATTGAGAAGTCGGTTAAAAGGACCTGCAGATTCAGGAGTGGGAATCCAGTGGGAATTTCACTTCTGCAACACAGTGATTATGGGGTAAGTAGAAAAGAGGAACTGGTTGTCAAGGTCTGACTAGATGGGCAGCTATTAATACCGACCTTTCTAGTCTCCCTTGCCTTTGGATTGCACAGAGTCTAGGGGCTGTTTAAACCTGCAAGTGGTAGACGTATGTAATTTTTTCCACATGCCTTCCTTTGAGGACTCATCTTCCTTGATTCTATGTGGCTCAGACGGGGCTGAGCAGCCCCCTCACTCCATCCCCAGGTCCAGTGAGGACCATGTTTCCAGGTCTGTGCAGTCAGTGCCATGTTTGCCAGAGCTGTTAGAGACAATGTTTGTTGAAATTGGATCCATTTTCTAGGGCTCAGTGATTGATTTATAGATGACCATGTGATGTCAGCAGGGCCAGTCAGTGCTACTGGAATAGTGTCTTTTCCTCTGTGACTGTGAGCTATAAGAACAACATAAACTGGAATTACTTGTGGGCCATGTTCCCTGACCAAATGAAGGTATGTTTCTTTTTGGAGAGGATGAGCCCAATGTATGAAGAAAAGCAAAACCCAAACCACATTATTTGAGTTCTGGGATCCAGCCCTCTGTGAAGGGTCTGACTTTAGATTAGTGTTGAGATAGTTGCACCAGCACAGGTGGATACTGAGCAGTTGAAATATGGCTAGTCCAAATTGAGATGTCCTGAAAAGGTAAAATACACACCCGATTTTGAACACAGGATAAAAAAGAGTAAAATGTCTCATTATAATGTTAACATTCTGATTACATATTGAAAGTAGAATAACTTTGGATATATTGGATTAAATAAAATGTATGCATAAAATTAATTTCACCTTGATCTTTTAAATTTTAAAAATGTACCTACTAACAATTTTTAAATTACATATGTGTCTCATACTATAATTCTATTGGTTAGTGCTTCTCTAGACTTCAGATACAAGAGCCAATAAGTTCTCTTTTTTACTGATTCTAATTTGAGTTTTTGTCACTTGAAAATGACAGCACAGGCATATACTGGGTCCCGGCTTGGGAGATTAGGAGGACACAGGGGTGGGAAGCAGAGTCCTGAAAAATCATCAGGCGGAGACCACAGAACATGAGGCTCTCAAGTATGTGGCTTCTGTGACCTTCCAAAGTACACCGCTTTTCCTCATTTCTCTTCTGCGCTCAAGGCACAAATTTCCGAATGTCAGCTAGATATTTTTCTGTTTAGGCATTTCACCACCACAAAGTCAATGTGTTTATGGACAAGGCTCCAGGTCCCTCTCTCTGCTCGACCATACTCAAAGATCCGGTCATTCTTGACCTCCCAGTGCTCCCCCTCCCCCCTTCTTGATTTCCAATCCAAGCAAACAGACCTTTGAGCCAGGATGAACTTTAAGGTACTCTAGTTGGGGGGTAAATTCATTTCACAGATATGAAAACTAATTAGTCGGGAAGACTTTTGAATTATTCTCCACGCTCTGCCTGTCCCAGCACTTCCCCAGTGAGACAGGTAAGCAGTTTCTGTGTCTGCCCCTACCTGTCTCTGCCGCCTGATGCCTTTTGTAACCACTTGGGTCCAAGGTTCTGCTTGATTGCACCGCCCCCTTGTGGCATCAACAAGTGTTGGTTAGTGCTGAGCCCAGGGACCCAGGAAATAGAGTAGTCAAGGATTGGAGAAGTTCATTGCTTGTTTGTTTTCATACAAGAAGAGGCATATAACTTTTGACTCGTTTATCAGATTAGTATCAGAGAACAAATCATATTCAGTAATTTAAAAATAACTTAAAAGTGTACTTCAATGTTAAGGGGGAAAGAGAGGAAAGAAGCAGGAAAGGGAGTGACAAAGAGTGAGAGACTAGGACAGACTCAAGAGAGAGGCAGAGAAAGAAAAACGAGAGGATATTTTAGAAAGAGAGAGACAAGGAAAGATACAGTGAGAAGCACAGAGACACAAGAAAACAGATCTTTGAATGAAAAAAGCAATCACTACAGAGCAAGGTTTCTGCAGAGACCGATGCTACCTTCTGGAGAAGGATTCCTAGCAGGTCAAGACAAGGGGTCCCTTCTGGGTGGTGACTAAATAAATGGGCCTTTTGCGGAGAACAGTGAAGAGGCATGTGGAGTGTCACAGCCAAGACTCCGGACAAGGTTGGGTGGGCAGGGCAGGGTGGACGGTTTCGAGCACCATGCCTGATTCTCTTTCTCATAAGTGCCTCAGACCTAGCTCCAAGGGGTATCTCGTAACTTCCTGTGCAAGGCGCAGTAAGGCACTGAGGATAGAGGACCACATGCATAATGCTTAGTGCACTAGGAGCAAATGGCAAACAAGTCTATCCTGTTCGCTTGGGCTGCCATGACAAAATACCACAGACTCGGGGGCCTAAATGATGGAAATTTATCTTCTCAGTTCTAGAGGCTAGAGGTCCAAGATCAGAGTTGGGTTCTGGTGAGGTCTCTCTTCCTGGATTGCAGACGGCCACCTTCTCCCTGTGTCGTCACATGGCCTATCCATTGTGTGCAGAGAGAGAGCGAGAGAGAGAAGTCTCTGGTGTTTCTTCCTCTTCTTCTAAGGTCCTATCAGATTAGAGCCTCACCCTTATGACCTCGTTTATTTATTTTCTTTCTTTTTTTAAAAATTGAAACATAATTGATTGTATATATCTGTGGGGTACCCTGTTGAATATCAACACCTGTGTGCAATACATGATGCTCAAATCAGGTAGTATATTCAACGTTACACAATATAATCATCTTTTAAGGTCCTTTACTAATTTCTCACTAAACTGCCCCTGCCCCTCGTAACCTCAGTTCTGTTCTCTCCTTTTGATAATTCAATGTATTATTGTGATTGTTGTATCTTTCTTTCTTTTTTAAAATTTTATTTTATTTTTTAGCTCCCACTTTATAAGTGAAGACATGGGGTATTTGTCTGTGCCTGGCTTATTTCGGTTAACATAGTTTTCTCCAAATTCATCCATGTTGCTGCGAATGGCAGAATTTCATTCTTTTTTATGGTAGAGTAGTATTCTGTTGTGTATATAAACCACATTTTCCTTATCCAGTCACATATGACTGCATTTGACCTTAATTACCTTCTTAGAGTCCCCATCTCTGAATATAATCACATTGGGGCTTAGGGCTTCAACATATGAAATTTTTTTTTGGGGGGGGGTGCGAAATTCAGTCCATAGCAGGAACCAAGTTAGAATGTTGGAACATTTGTGGTGATAAAGCCCCTCCCACCCCAGCAGTGTGGTAGGCATGGGAAAGGGCAGCAAGGCCCCAGGGAATGAGGGACGCTGGCTGTGGTAAGGCCGGAGGGGATGGCCAGGGGGATGAGATCTGCCTGCATCAGTGATGGTCAGGTCCTCACAGCATCTGCCATGGAACAGAAATAGGAAAGTAACTCCAGCCCTGAGGGGATCAGAGGTGAAATTTTCTCCATGATTGCAAAGTCATAAAGGAACGTACCTACTTTTCTCTTTGTTTTTATGTGGTTTCACTTAATTTTTATTTTTTATTTTTGAAGTCTCTGATCTATTTGAAATTATCTTGGTCAATAATGTGAGAATGTATTAAATTTATTTTATTTTCCAAATAGCTATCTAGTTATCTCAACATCATTTATTAAAAAGTCAAGTCATCTTTTCCCATAATTTGGGATGATGCCATTTTTTATATCAAATTCTCACATGCACTTGGGTCTATTTCTAGATATTCTGCATATCTACTCATGTGTGAACATCATACTGTTTTAACTTTAAAGGATTTTAATATGCTTTAATATTTTATAGGCTAGCCTCTGCCCCTTTGCTCTTCTTTTATCAGGACTTTCTGG
>NW_007738151.1:22341-23945 GCF_000696425.1 Galeopterus variegatus
TTTCATCAAATTTAGACAATTGTCAGTCATTTTTTCTTCAAATATATATATATATATATATATTTAAAACTTCAATACCTCTTCCATTGGCAATCCAATCACATTTTTTTTTACTGTTAGTTGTAATGTTTATTACAGCTAGCAGACAAGTTTTAGACAAAATGTGACACAAAGTTGTATTTTATAGCATTTTATATTTATAAGTTTCACTTTAAAATGTAATATTTAGATAGGCACTTTGGCCCAATCACGTATTTATTAAAGTGCTTAATATTACCCCATAGTTATTGAGGTTCTGTTCATTTTTCCAGTCCTCATTCCCACTCCTGTGCTTCAATTTAGAAAGTTTTCATTGTGCCGTCTTTAGGTTCACTGATCTTTTCTTCTTTAGTATCTAGTCTGCTGTTATGTTCATCTAGTGCATTTTTTCATTTCATTTCAGTTATCAGTTTTCACTTATATAATTTCTATTTAGTTCTTTTATGTAGTTTCCACTTATCCCTTAATATTCCTTATCTCTTCATTCATTATGTACATTTTTTTCTTTTAAAAAATATTTCTACTAGCTATTTAAAGTAGTTTGCTAATTGCAACATCTCTGTCATCTCTGGATCTGTTTCTATTAATTTGTTGTTATTGTTATTGTTATGGACACATTTTCTTATTTCTCATGTCTAGTAATTTTTGATTGTGTGCTGGACATTGTAAATGCTACATTTTTCAGAAATAGTCTGGCTTTTGTTGTCTTCTTTAAAAGAGTGTTGGGTTTTGTTCTGTCAGGCAGTTAATTTAATGAAGGATAATTTTAAGGTATGTTAGGATAGCTCTATAGTAGACTTTACTCTATGGTTAGAAAAAGGTAACTCTTACTTGACTTTCCTGAGGCTTCAGTTGAATTCTTGGAGTGTGTGAGAAGTGGAAGCTTCTTTCCATTGGCTGGTTGGAACAACTATATCTATTATCCTTCTATGTTCTATGAAATCTTCACTCAATGTACAGATCCCCATCCCCTCTGCTTTGCCTTATCTTGTAGCATTCTGTGCACATGCAACTTAATCTCTGTTGAAAGTGTTAAGTAGATCCCTTTGTAGGTTTCCTGGTTTCTCCCTCTGTGAAGCTCCCTTCTTCCTCGTACAAGGCTCCACAAATTCCATCCTATGGAGGTCCTTATCTTCAGGCTTTGTCTCTCCAGGTAATAAACCCACTGTGTCTACATGAGCTTACCTCCCTGAATTACGGCTCAGAAATTTCTCCCATGCAGAAATCTAGAGTGGTTGTAAGGTTTGCCTCATTTGTGTCCCTTCCTTTTTTATGTTGCCTATATTCCAACATTTGAAAGACATGTGCTCCTTAGATTTTGTCTAGTTTTACAGTTGATTCCTGTAGGAGTATTAGTCTGGCATCAGTTATTTTCACGGTTAGAAGCAAAAGTATAGTCTACATGTTTTTTCCCCCATCCTTGTTGCTTGCATGTTGTTCAGGAGGTAACCTTGTAGATAAAAGAAACAAACAAAAAACAAAAACAAAAGCAAAAACAAAACAAAACAAAAAACCCATCCTGCTTCCATTATCCTGCAGGATCCTGAAATCCTCATCCATGGAGT
>NW_007738151.1:24314-27365 GCF_000696425.1 Galeopterus variegatus
GCAAAAGTATAGTCTACATGTTTTTTCCCCCATCCTTGTTGCTTGCATGTTGTTCAGGAGGTAACCTTGTAGATAAAAGAAACAAACAAAAAACAAAAACAAAAGCAAAAACAAAACAAAACAAAAAACCCATCCTGCTTCCATTATCCTGCAGGATCCTGAAATCCTCATCCATGGAGTTGACTCCAAATATGTCCTTATCTCTATAGCAACTCTCCAAATCATTTTTGCCTTGGAGTTTTGGAAGTTTGTTACATTTGTTTTTGAGTTTGTTGCTATGTTGACTTTCAACTCTTGAGGGACTCTATCCTGACCTGACTTCCCTCTGTATCCTTAGGCCCTAACCCTAAACTTTGTGCCACAGCCGTGACGTTGCCTAGACCTTGTGTTTGTGTATATTGTCAGCCGAGGCAGGATTCAGTTCTTTGCAGAATTAGATGAGAGAAGTAAGCATCACCAGTCTCTAGAGCTGCTGGAGGGTACAAAGACACTCCAGTTTATGTGAGCATGGCCTGAGAATTTAAACCAGCAGCCTCCAGGGTTGTTGCTGCTGATAGCACACCCTGTGCAGCAAACCACAGAAAGATTAATAGTGACTTTGCTTCTGAAGCTTCTATCCTTTGCATCAATGAGGCTGTAACTCCCTGGAATTACAGATTTGTACAGTTCAGCTGCTTAATTCCCATAGAGAACCAACATGGTTTCTCACTGTCATGTTGAGAAGCTCTTTCCAAAGTCTTTTTACAAAGATGGCATTCCCCCTTCCCAGCCTTTACTTCTCCCCTGCCAGGAAGCCAGGCAAAAATATGCAACCATTCTAGCAAAGTATCATAGGGATGCTGATTACTTTTATTACTTTATCTTGGTCTGAAACCGTGGGATCATAGTGACATTCCATTACGATATTATTTTGTCTTCTTTGAAAAATTTATTTGTAGAAACCCACATATCAAAGAAGAGACTAAAGGTGATTTGTATATTATTCATCGTTTAGCAAGAATCTGTCGATGTTACATGTGTTGCTCTCTCACTGCAGATATGCAGTCTCTCTTTTGCAAAGGACACAGAAAGACCCTACCACACCTTTCTTACAGATAAAAAACACTGTCTATTAGTTATATTTAGTCCCATCAGGAGGAAAAATCCTTATGTAATGGTGCCAGGAGATTTAGGCCCCATTTAGGACATTTTCTGGAGAATATCTGCTACATTATTTAATATGAATGTGTTGTGACCTAATTCAGAGCCATTTTACAAAAAGATCTCGGGCACTTAATTTCATTGACCATGCATATTGTTGGTTTACTTCCTCCCTTTTAGCACTCTAAGAATTAAGGAGATTTCTGATAGAGAAATTAATTAGAGATTTAATTTGGAAACAACATGCAACAAACTTTAATTTCATATAGAAGCCAAAATATTTTGTGTGGCTGACTGTGTTCTTTCCCTCATCCATGTGGCTGAAACCTCTGGGCATATTTCCTGGGCCTCACTGAGGGGCATCATTGAAGTCCTCTGGCATTCACTCTTTCCCCCAATGCTACTGCCAAAAGCACATCTTCAGTTGTCATTTGTCCCTAGGTAATGTAGAAACCCACTACTTACATCACATGACCTTTTATAAAGGACTTAAAAGAGAAAGGAACTGCAGTTCCTCTTCTCCATCTGACACTATCTTTGATTCTTTTTGCCTTTTTCCAGTTGTTTTCCTCCACCCTTCTGCTATGTCATTTCCTTTACTGACCAGCCTGCTCCTGCTGGTCTTTAACTGAGATTTTTTTCCCAGTCAATTATTTAGCCTCTGCCCCTCTTTTTGGTGCATTCCTATATTGTAGCTACATTGCATTATTAACCATTTTTATGATAAACAATTCAGAGCAACATTCAAAATTAAAAACATTCATCCTGACACAAATAGGATCTGTAGTTTACTGAAATGTGCTTTAACAATATCCTGATGTTCCTCAGGAAGAAGGTTCTTGAATTCCAATCTGAATTGCTGGGTGGTGGATCTTTTTTAGGATGACACTGCCCGGTTACCCTCTCTGAATTTGCCCCTGGTTCTCAGAAATTTGCTTCTTGCTAAAGCTGTGAGCTGCTTTTCTTACAAGAGCTTCTTTTCTACGGGAAAATTTGTTCTGAACTTTCTCTCTCCCCACACGTCTCTGAGAACCAGGAGCCAGGCTGCTTCCTCCACCACTCACTAGTACGTTGCGCTATTGTATCAATTGAGATGTGCGCTCATGGTAACACACCAAGCTCAGCATCAAGTACATAAACAGACTTTACAATTCTATTTTTGGAAGAATTTTCCTTACCTTATTAAACCTTGAGACACTGTCTAGGATAATCTCAAATTCTTCCTCTGTGCTTAAGTAAATCGCATTGCCTTCAAAGAGCTGTATTTCCCATCTGACCAAACCTACCTTTAAAGAGACAGAACTGCAAAAATCGTGGATGGATTGCTTCCAGTGTCCTTCAGGACTTCACAGCACATATCCAGTACCTCAGTTTCTCAAGTGAAAAGGCAGAGGATAATAATATCCAGTCTTTAAGATTACTGTGAAAACACAATGAGTTAGCAGAGGTGAAACACTTAGAACATTCATGAAACTTTATTCAATAAGTGCTAGCCACTATCACTATTATTTGCAAGAACTCATTATTATAAATATATATTTTATAATGTGTACTAAGTCAACACTGGATTTAAGACTATTTTCTTCCCCCAGTGCCCTAGTACCACTAATTGGATTTGTGATTTAGCTCTCCCCAGGCAGAAGCAGAACTCTAGGCCATGAGTGGGCTATACCACATTTCAACGAACTATCTAGATATTAGATTTCTGAGCTGCTTTGCTGAGTCTCACCCATACTGTATTTCTTTTCAATGTTCTCTGCCAATCGGCTGGGATAGTCTCTGTTTTTGCCTTTGCTCCCTCTTTTCTTCTTCTCTCCCCTGCCACTGGCGGATATTTATATGGGCTAATATTGGAGAATGCTACAGATCAGGAAGCTCTGTTGTCATTTGTGCTGGTCAGTTTCCCCAGTT
>NW_007738151.1:27925-28521 GCF_000696425.1 Galeopterus variegatus
TTTGCTCCCTCTTTTCTTCTTCTCTCCCCTGCCACTGGCGGATATTTATATGGGCTAATATTGGAGAATGCTACAGATCAGGAAGCTCTGTTGTCATTTGTGCTGGTCAGTTTCCCCAGTTCCTGTCCCCTCTACCTGGACAAAGTGCTTTTCTGGCCCCTTTCCTCTGGTCACATCCTGTTGTAACATCACATTCAGCTGTGATCCTAGTCTCACTGTTTTAGTTTTTGCTGCTATAACAACATACAACAGACTGACTAACTTATAAACAATAGAAATTTATCTCCCACAGTTCTGGAAGCTGGGAAGTCTAAGGTCCAGGTGATGAATCAGGTGTCTTGTGAGGGTCTTCTTGCTATATCCTCACATGGCAGAAGGGGAGAATGCTGTTTCCTCACAAAGTGGAAGAGACAGAAGAGCAAAAAGGGACTAGCTGGTTCTCTCCAGTCCCAATATAAGGCACTAATCCATTCATGAGGGCAGAACCCACATGACTTAATCACTTCTCCAAAGTCCCCACCTCTTAATTCCACCGCAATAAGGATTAAGTTTCAGCATGTAAATTTTGGAGAAATTCAGATATAGCACTCACTATT
>NW_007738151.1:29029-30688 GCF_000696425.1 Galeopterus variegatus
TGATACCTCTTCCTGAAGCCTTCCTTGACTGCCCAAGACAGGCAAAGAAATCTTCTGTGCTATATAAGATGCCCTGTACTTATATCTATTTTAGGATTTACCATATTATATTCAAATTAAATGTGTAGGTCTATTTCTGGACTCCCTACTATGTTCTATTGATCTTTATACCTGTCATTATGGTAACATTTATTGATTGTCCTACTGATTGATCAATTGTTCTATTGATCTCTGATAGAGTTTGGATGTGTTGTCCCTCCAAAACTCATGTGGAAATTTGATCTCTAATGTGACAGTGTTGGAAACTGATCGAGTCATGGGGTGGATCCCTCATGAATGGATTAATTCTCTGCCTGGGGGAGGTGGGGGTTAATGAGTGAGTTCTCGCCCTATGAGTTCCCGCGAGAGCTCGTTGCTTAAAAAGACCCTGGCACCTTCTCTCTCTCTCTCTTGCTTCCTCTCACCATGTGATCTGCTTGTACCCGCTGGCTGCCTGCCACTTTCTGCCATGAGTAGAAGCAGCCTGAGGCCCATGACAGATGCAGCTGTCCCAGAATTGTAAGCCAAATAAACCTCTTTTCCTTATAAATTATGCAGTCTCAGGTGTTTTCTGTTATAGCAACAAAAAACGGACTAAAACAGAAAATTGGTACCGAGGAGTGAGGTGTAGCTAAACACATACCTGAAAATGTGGATGCAGCTTTGGAACTGGGTAATGGGCAAAGGCTGGAGGAGTTTGGAGAACTTAGAAGAGGAGAAAAAGACGAGGGAAAGTTTGGAATGTCTTAGAGACTTATGTGGTGGTGAGCAGAATGNAGAATGCTGTTTCCTCACAAAGTGGAAGAGACAGAAGAGCAAAAAGGGACTAGCTGGTTCTTTCCAGCCCCAATATAAGGCACTAATCCATTCATGAGGGCAGAACCCACATGACTTAATCACTTCTCCAAAGTCCCCACCTCTTAATACCACCACAATAAGGATTAAGTTTCAGCATGTAAATTTTGGAGAAATTCAGATATAGCACTCACTATTAAAAAGTTGCTTAATTTCAAGGCCAAAAATTAATCTCAAGTTTCAGAGGGTATTGATCAAAATCCCTCACAAGAAGTTTAACCTTAACATAATGTCAGAAGACCAATGGCCATGACAAGGTATTTTGTTAGGGTTATTACTATTTACTAGATGAGTGGAAATGTGACCTTGCACTAGTGTGATCCTATTACTAGTTCCCCCAGGTTAGTCTCAGTTTATATCTATAGCCAAGGAATTATTAATAGTGACTTTCCATCACTTTCAGAAACATCTAGGTTTGGGCAGTAAATTATAAATTCACCCTATCTTGAACTGTGGTCTTGTAATTACCTTCCAAATTGTTTTATGCCAGAAGTTCACAATCTAACATAAATTTTCCATAGATCGCCACCTCTACATTACAGCTTGATGGTCTCTTTAATCACCTCTATTTTAATAATTCTGATACAAAGCTTCCAGGATAGTTATATTGCTTATGTTAGAAATCTAATGTTTGTGGTGAAAGGATATGATGAAAGTAAGACACCAATCCGCATCACACTAGAACAGAAAAATCTCATCTCAGGTGATACCTCTTCCTGAAGCCTTCCTTGACTGCCCAAGACAGGCAAAGAAATCTTCTGTGCT
>NW_007738151.1:31790-35924 GCF_000696425.1 Galeopterus variegatus
ATGTGGTGGCGAGTACAATGCTGATAGAATAGTGGACAGTAAAGGCCATGCAGATGATGAGGTCTCAGATAGAAATGAGGAACTTATCAGGAACTGGACAAAAGATCACCCTTGCTGCACCATAGCAAGGAATTTGGCTGCATTGTGTCCATGCCCTTGGATTTTGTGGAAGGTGGGACTTAATAGTTGTGAACCAGAGTGTCGGGCAGAAGAAATTTCCAAGCAGCAAAGCATTAAGGACGCTGCATGGTTATTTCTAACAGCCTACTCTGAGTTATGGCAGAAAAGGCATGATGTGAAGCCAGAATTTAAAAAAGGAGCAGAGTGTAAAGATTTGGAAAATTTGCAGCATGGCCATGTGGTAAAAAAGCAGAGAGCATGCAATGGTACAGCCCAGCGACCGTTAGCTAAGAAGATTAGTACAAAGGAAAGGGATTATCAAGAGAAGGAGAGAAAGGCCCTGAAGGCATTGCAGAAGCCTCTGGGGCCAACCCTTCCATTTCAGGCCCAAAGGCCTAGGGAGACAGAATGGTCTTGGGGAACAGGCCCGAGGCACTCTCCATGAGCTCACTGCCCAGAGCCAACTCAAGAAGCTGCTTCCAGCACCAGCACCCCAGCTGCTTTGGCTGTCCAGCTGTGGCTAAATTGGCCCCAGGTGTGGCTGGACCTGCAGCTTTGGAAAATACAAGCTGGAAGCCTTGGTGGCATCCACGTGGTGTTAGGTCTGCAGGCTTGCAGAATGCTAGAGCTATGGAAGCTTGGGAGCCTCCACCCCAATTTCAAAGGATGTATGGAAAAGTCTGGGGACCCAGGAAGAGATCTGTCCCAGGGGTGGAGTCACCACAGACAACCTTTGCTAGAGCAATGCCAAGTGGAAATGTGGGGTCAGAGTTGCAGCAGAGAAACACCATCAGTGCAATGCCTAGTGGAGCTGTGAGAGCAGGACAGTCGTGGAGACCCCAGACCTGTGGAGCTACCAGTGTGCCTGAGAGATCTAAAGCATCACCTGAGACCAGGAAAGCCATAGGAAGAGAGCTGCCCAAGAAATTGGGGACCCAACCCCCACACCAGCATGCAGAGGACATCGAACATGGAGTCAAGGTACATGATTCATCAGCTTTGAGATTTAATGCCTACCCTGCTGGGTTTCAGACTTGCTTAGACCTGTTTCTCCTTTCTTCTGGTCTATTGCTCCCATTTGGAATGGGAATGTGTACCCAACGTCTGTTCCACTATTGTATCTAGGCAGTAGATAAATTTGGTTTTGGTTTTTGTGGGTTCACAGCTGGAAGGTATCTTTTGCTTTTGGTCTCGGAGGAGACTTTGGACTTTTAAGTTGGTGCTGGAGCAAGCTAAGACTTTTGGGACTCTTGGGATAGAATGATTGTATTTTGTATATGAGAGTGATATGAGTTTTGGGGGCCCAGGGGTGGAATGATGGAGTTTGGATGTGTTTTCCCCTCCAAAACTCATGTGGAAATTTGATCTCCAATGTGGCAGTGTTGGAAACTGATTGAGTCATGGGGGTGGATCCCTCATGAATGGATTAATGCTCTCCCTGGGGGAGGAGGAATAAATGAGTGAGTTCTTGCTCTATTAGTTCCCGCGAGAGCTCGTTGCTTAAAAAGACCCTGGCACCTCCTCTCTTGCTTCCTCTCGCCATATGATCTGCTTGTGCCCACCAGCTGCCTGCCATTTTCCACCATGTGTAGAAGCAGCCTGAGGCCCATGACAGATGCAGCTGTCCCAGAATCGTAAGCCAAGTAAACCTCTTTTCCTTATAAATTACCCAGTCTCAGTTGTTTTCTGTTATAGCAACACAAAATGGACTAGAACAGTAGGTGCTGAAAAAAATGTTTGTTTATCTAAATATTTGTCATGCTCAGTTGAACTCAAGGCTATTTTTATGAACTCTTCTATTGGTCAAAGTTAGTTAGGAAGTATTAGAGATTGCTGCCCACCTACATTATAAAGTGAATTAATTGGACATATGGTCAGTCATGCAGGCCACCCACCCAGTCTCTGCTTCAAGCCTTCCATGTCTGAGACGTTCTCTTCCTTCTACTACACGTGGTGGCAGGTGAACCTCTTTCCTTTCTCCCTATTGTCAGTAAGTCTGATGACATCCCATGCTCCTGGTCATCTTATTCCAAGGAAACACCTACCACAGCCAGGAATTTCTTAGTCACATTCAGCTAGGGACTGTAGTCAATCTGAGAGAGACCTCTCCACAAGGCTCAAAAGCAGAGTCAATGACTCAGAGAAGAAAGATGCCGAAGGTTGCCCTGGCCAGAGTCTGAAGTCCAGAGTCTGAGAGAGGAGTTGGTTTTGATGAAAGAGACTGATCGAATAAAGAGGAACCAATTAAAATTTGTTCTTAGAATAATTCTCATTTTCTGCCTGTAATTCTGGTAAAACATTGGAAATTAGTGGCTCACATATGGTGTTTAGACTCTGTGGATTTGAATGACCCAAGCTATTCTTATCTTGCTTTACAATGAATAATTGAGATTTAGACATGTAGCAGAAAGAGAAAAAAATTGTTTCAAAATCCAAAGTGACTAGCAGTTTTTGCCATTTAAATGGGGTGGAGGTGACATATTTCATGTCAGAGGAAGAAGATATGTCTGTACGCTTCCCTCTACTCATAGAGAGCAGAAGGCGAGAAAGAAGGGAAAGCATGAAACTTCAAAGTCTCTGCAAGTTTTTCTTGGGTAACAAAGGTTGAGCACCAAAGTAGATCCATTTTACCAAAGGACAGGAATGAGTTTTTTATATATGCAAAAAGGAGCACAGAGGCAGGTCGAAGGTGGAGAATTAAATTACTCTGCGTAATAAAATGAGAGAATTGAGATGTGAGATTTGAGGGAAAGAGGTAGTCAAGTAATAGGGCAACATGGACCAGAGACTTTTCAGTAGAGGAGTGGCTAACATTCAGTGATAAAGCATGAGCATTGCTTCCCATGCAAACCTCTCCACAGCCCCACATCTGTGATAAAATCTGTTATTCCCACCATGCTTTTCTCGGGAAACCAAGGAGGGACTGAGTTCTACATCCACATTGTCTGCATTGAGTATAGCAGAGCTGCTCAGACTTTACCACACATGGAAGTCACTGAGGGTTTTGTTAAACTTGCAGATTTTGATCTAGTAGATCTGAGGTGGGGCCCAAGATTCTGCACTACTAACAGGCTCCAGGTGTTACCTATATCCCTGGTCCCCAGACCACACTTTGAGTGTCAAGGAGAGAGGCAAGAGAACCATAGGAAAGAAATACAGGTGAAATGTCATGTTCAGCAGTTTGAGAAACAGAGAATCAGAAAAACCTTGAGAACATAAACCCTAGACATTCTCAGACACCTTGGGGGAGAGCTTTAGATTGCCCACAGAGCACAGAAAAGAAGGATGGAGCCAGTTTTATTAAATCTCAAATGACAGGGAAAAGGCAGCTGACACCTGAGTTATAGGTACCTCAACCACTTTTTGTGTTTTAGGATTGAAATCTCCCTGATTTGCTTTTCCTGGTCCTTTTTCCTCCCCCCACAATCCTCTGCTGTGCCTTCATTTCTTATTCTGATCTGCATTTTGCTCACATCCAATGCACAGTCTCAATTGGAATACGAGGAAGAAAAGTCAAATTTGCCCTGAAAGCGTCACCCCTAATTAATATCCTAGGAGGCCACCCTTTCATTAGTATTCAGACCTGGTTTCAGCCCAGATCATTAATGGACTCCTTTCTCTGAGCATGATAATTATGTGTGACGCTGATGTTCCCTGCCAGTCTAGGGATATGAAGAGCTTTATCACTGTAGTGGGCTCATTGGAGAGTTAAATGAAAGCCGTTCTACCAAGAAAACATCTTCTGACATTGTAAGCAAAGTTTCGGCCATCAACAAACCTGATGTTGCTGCATATCCTCATGTGAGTTCATATAATTTCTGACAGTATGAGACCACTAGATCTACCATTTGCTCATGTAGCGTCTGGTATCAGTAAACACATTCTGCCACCTATTCTCCAATCTCACATTTTATAGCTTTGTGTATATTGAAGAATTTATGCATATATTCCTTTTTGATGCATATGCCATATCCCTTTCTAATTGTCTTTTATTGCTTCATCACCTCCCCAGTG
>NW_007738151.1:36528-38230 GCF_000696425.1 Galeopterus variegatus
CAGTTCTTCTTATGGAGCAGGGAGTGATTAAGGAGACACTTGGAAAGTAGAGCCCAGAGTGAGGGCCAGGCCACAGTGCAGATAAGGAACCAGGCAGGCAAACTCACTGTAAAGCAAAGCAATGCAATTGGTCTGCCATCCAGGGAGAGGGTCAGAAGTTGTAGTTCTGCAGAAGCTGAAGGGGTAGAGAAAAGCAAATGAGAAAACCAAGGGTTATCAGCTAACAGCTGCAAAATGGTGTTATTTAGTGAAGCCACCTTCAGTCCCAGAAGCTTACAGATGCTTCTTGCTAAGGCCAAGTCTGTTCCCTGGAGTGGCTGCCTCTTGGACCTGCAGGCAGAGGTGAATGAAATAACTTTCTGAAGAGTAGAGTGAGGTAGGAATCAAAGGCACAAAGAGAAGGTCAGTTCTTGAAGTATATGCTATTGTTCTGTTCACACATATAATTTTGTATACTTCCTGTATCTAAAATTGCAGGACAATCCAGCAGAAGTATTGCTGTCTGGAAGGGACAGCACCAATCATAATGCAATTTAGATTTTAGAAACACTTTTACAGAGCCAGTATGAACTCTACTACCAGCACAAATCCTCGTACCTAACTCACAGTAGGAACTTCATGTTTGTTCAATTGAGCTGAACCAAGAGTGAGAAGGCTGGACTGGACCAACTGGAAGTCTTGCATGAGTCAGGTAGGAGGGAATTAATATGAGTTTGAAAGGGCAGAAATATTAAGCAAATAGAACAAAGAAATTAAAGGAAGAATGTANATGAGTTTGAAAGGGCAGAAATATTAAGCAAATAGAACAAAGAAATTAAAGGAAGAATGTATATTAGGAGAGGGGAAAGATTATAAAATATAAAAAGGGCACAGTGTGAGCAATCCAGAGGTGGGGCATTCCTAAGGTAGGTTAATTCAGTAGCTTGCTAATGTTAAGAATGGCCAGCTTCTTTCTTTCTGTTCTTCATCCTCAGTGGGATGCTTTATCTTCAGGATTGCCCCTCCTATGATGAGATCTTTGCTGCTATTCCAGAGTCACACACAGACACAACAACAAACAGAGGGTTGTGAGCACTAGCTCTTCCTGGTTCTGCTTCTTCATAGAGAGGTCCCAGTAGACCTCTCCTCATATCTCTTTGGCAAGAACTGTGTTCCTGTTTACTCCTAAATAAATCAATGACAAGCAAAATGAGATTTCCATGATTGGCACATATTGTGTGAGCAGAATGTATTCCTGGGACTGGGAGACTAAGGATGGAGCTAGCTTCTCTTTAAACAGTACATAGAATAGGGTGGCTGGGTAAGGGAGTTTGAGTAGGTAGCCTTACAATCTAGATCTGTAATAATAGAATTTAGGGGGTTTGGGAAGCTCTTGGAACCTAGTGGTCTCTGTGAATGCCAAGGTGTGGTGTTGGTGTGCATGCCACATTGATCTCACCTCCGATAGAACATGTGTGTGCTCAATCACCAAACTGGGGTTGTGCTGGAAATCACACATATGAGAGGGTAATAAAGGGATGGAAGAGGAGAGGCTGCATCCCCAAGTCATGGATTTTGGAAGCGAAACCCAGCTGTTCTCTTTGATGTTGTTGGCATGTGTCAGGGAAGCCTTCTTTGGAGGAATTGTCCTTAGTCTAGTTTATCATGTAGCTGTTCTGATGACCCACAAGAGAAGTTGTCTGCCTTGGTCCAGTGACTATTC
>NW_007738151.1:38842-41505 GCF_000696425.1 Galeopterus variegatus
ATCATGTAGCTGTTCTGATGACCCACAAGAGAAGTTGTCTGCCTTGGTCCAGTGACTATTCCGTATGGTCTTAAAGACTAGGAATGTGGATACTCATTCCTCAGACCCCCAATCCCCCTCTCTCTTTATTAACTAGATGTCTTGCCACAGCTCTTTCTGCCCTGCCAGCACAAGCTCGTGTACTTTCCAAGATCAGCTTCAAACCGATAGGGAAGATGCATTTTTGTCAGTGACTTTCAGCCAACCTTGTGGGAATCTTAGTAGTAAGACACCTCTTTCACTACACCCTTTGTCTTGCTAGATAACTGTTTAGTTTAATCTACCTTCTCCTAATGCTCATTCTTCTAGGTGTATTTTAAGTTCAAAGAGGTCAAAGAGAATGGTGCTTTCTTCCCAACTAACTTTTAATCATGCTTCCCACTTACTTATGGAGGTGGTTACAACGTTCCTGAGATTATATAATTTTAGATTTGGAAAGGTGCCTCATTCCTAAATTCCTTGGCTAAACTCAATCGGAAAATGAGATTTCCTTTGTCTTGTCCTCAATTTCTTCATGTAAGAAAATCACAAAAGGCACTTTTTATGTTCTTTCTCCCGAGGTTTAAATGCTAATCTAACCTCTTCTACCCTTGACACATTGTCCCAAGATGGTTTGACAATGCAGACATTTTAGATGCCATATGATATTTCATAACTTTAAATATTTTATAACAATTAAATGTTAATTATATGCTGGCCAGAGAAGAAAATCACCGAAGTATTTAATTAACATTTAATTTATTAGTCATGAAATATTTAAGTAGCTCCTGTCTGAGGGACTTTTACTCCTCGTTAGTTGTAACAAGTCATCATTGTTAGTTGCTGCAGCTCCTACTATTCCAAGTACGTACATACATCTTTTGTAGATTTCTTTAAAAAGACCGTTGTATACATGTACAGGCAGACCCCATTATATGAAGAATATATTACTAAAGCACTTTTTTCTAAAATCTTTTTGTGAGTCCAGTTGATTACTATTTGGATGTATTTTCTCATAAAACCCACATGTTTTTATGGTACTTTATAATTTAAGAAACGCTGTAATCTCTATGATCTCAGTTGGCCTTTATCATTGGTGATAATGTTCATGAAGTTTGTAGGATGAGTAGAATCACTCCTACTTGATAGGAGTGGGAATCTTAGATGGGTTGCGTGACTACCCCAATATTACACAGTCAGGAATTTGAGGTGAATTCGATCCCATATTTTCTGTAAGTTTCACACTGTGTCATCATCAATGTCAGGTGGCATTTCAGCTTCAGAAAAGTCCTGATGGTACCTTAGCAAGCCACTTTTATGTTTTGTTTCTAATTTATTATGAGTGGAAAATGTACCTTGTAAACTATTCTCTTGAATGAAATGTTATCTAAATAAAGTACAGGATCAATTTTTGTAAATTTTCCATGGACATAAGACAAAAAAATGTACTCTCTATTTGGAACCATTTGGTCCTCCATATATCTCATATAGTTATTGATTGTATTACTCAATTTATTAATTGTATTAGTCAGTTCTTCTAGGTGTTTGCTTATTTTTGTCTACTAGGTATACCCATTTATGAAAGAGGTGTATTGAATCTTTTTACTATATTTGTATTTTTATTAAATTCTCTTTGCATTTCTAATGTTTTTGCCTTATATATTTTGCTGCTGTGCTATTTGGTAACCAATGTATCTTCTTTATAAATTGCGCAAACTTATTATTGCAAAATATCTTTGTCCTGTTCTATTTTTTATAACATTGTCTGATTTTAACATGCTCCATCCAACTTTCCTTTTATTCATATTTTTCCAGTATTACTTTGTATATCTCTTTATTTTCAATCTTTTACTATCACTTTAAATGTTTCTTGTAAGCTTAGAGTCTTTTTTTTTAAAGAAAAAAAAATCCGATTTTTGTCTTTTGCCTTTTGGTGGAAGAATTCAGTCATGAACAGTATAAGGACTGATATCCTGGATGTTATTCCATCTCTCTTCCCTTATGTTTGTATTCATTACATGGTTGAGTCCTCTTTTTATCCCAAGTTTATTGAGATATATATAATTGAAACACATGAAATGTACATGAATGGAACTGGAAAGAATCAGTGAACTTGAAGACAGAACATATGAAATTACCCAATCGGAGGAGTGAAAAAAAAAGGAAAAGGAAAAAGAAACAGAAACACAGCAATTATGGGACTCCCTCAAGCAAAATAACCTCTGCATAATTGGCATACCCAAAGAAACACAATTAACTATCAATTGTTAAAAATAAAATTATTAAAAACCAAAGACAAAGAAATACTACCGAAAGCAACAAGAGAAAAGAAACACAGAACATTTAGTGGAGCCCCATTGTGTCTCTCAGAAGATTTCTCAGTAGAAATCCTACAGGCCAGAAGATAATAAAATGATGTATTCAAGTGCTGAAGGGAAAAAAAACTATCAATCAAGAATTCTGTATGCAGCAAAACTAACCTTCAAATATGAAGGAGAAACAAAGACTTTCTCAGACAAACAAAAGCTAAGGGAATTCATCAATACTAGACCTCCCTTACAAGAAATGCTATAAAGGGAGTTCTTCAGTCTGAAAGAAGGTGATGCTAAAGAATAGCAAAAAAAAAAAAAAAAAAAAAAAAAAAA
>NW_007738151.1:42143-42420 GCF_000696425.1 Galeopterus variegatus
AAAAAAAAAAAAAAAAAAAAAAAAAAAAAAATTGAAGGTACATAAGTCATTAGTAAAGTAAATATACAGACAGCCATGGAATACTCCAATGTTGTAAGGGTACTGAGTAAACAACCTACATCCATAGTATGAAGACATAAGGGCAAAGCTAACAAGACAATAACAAATACGAAAACCATATAAAAGGCCATATTAAAAGATGTAACTTGGAACAACAAAAGTCAAAAAGTGGGGAGTGTGGGGATGATAGCAAAGCATAGATTTAGCTTAGATTTTT
>NW_007738151.1:42700-43157 GCF_000696425.1 Galeopterus variegatus
TAAATGGATTAAATCCCCCAATTAAAAGACACAGAGTGGCTAAATGGATTATAAAATTATAAATTATGAAACAAGAACCAACAATTTGCTGCCTATAAGAAACTCACTTTGCCTATAAAGACACACATCACCTGAAAATGAGGGGATGGAAAAAGATATTTCATGCAAATGGAAACCAAAAAAAAGCAGGAGTAGCTATACTTATATCAGACAAAATAGACCTCAGGCCAAGAAATGTAGCAAAAGATAAAAATGGTCATTATATAATAATAAAGGGATCAATTCTACAAGAAGATATAACAATTCTTTTTTTTTTCCTTTAAATTTTTATTTTGTCGATATACAATGTGGTTGATTATTATGGTCCATCACTGAAACCTCCCTCCCTCCTCCCTCTCCCCCTCCCACCCAACAATGTCCTTTCCATTTGCTTGTTGTAACAACTTCAAAGGATTGT
>NW_007738151.1:46414-46632 GCF_000696425.1 Galeopterus variegatus
TTTTTCCTCCCCTTCTGGAATACCCATGACTTGGATATTTGAGCCCTTAAGGTTGTCTAATGTCTCTCTCAGATTTTCTCCAATGTCTTTGATTCTTTTTTCTTGTCTGCTTTTATTATTTCAATCAGTCCATCTTCGAGTTCAGAGGTTCTCTCTCCAACTTCCGCTATCCTGCTGGTTAAACTCTCCATTGTGTTTTTTATTTTGCTGAATAACTT
>NW_007738152.1:0-6283 GCF_000696425.1 Galeopterus variegatus
TAAATAAATTAATTCACTCACATACACACACACACACACACACACACACACACACACACACTGGGGGAGGGGAGAGGAAGATATAACAACTACAATTTTTTTTTTTTGAAGTTCCTACAACAAGCAAATGGAAAGGACATGCCTGGGTGGGTGGGGGGAGAGGGAGGAGGGAGGGAGGTTTCGGTGATGGGACATAATAATCAACACATTGTATATTGACAAAATAAAAAAATTTTTAAAAATCTATTAAAAAAAAAAGAAAGACAACGTTAAGAAAATACAAAGACAAACCATACAAAAAGAGAAGGTATTACCAATGCATATATCTGACAAAAGGTTTGTGTTCAGAATGTGTATGTGTAAATATAATGTATGCATATATGCAATATATACATATTATACATGTAAAATATCTTAAAAATGGGAAAAAGATTGAAATAGATACTTCACAAAAGAAGATATATGATTGGGCAATGGACACATAGAAAATCATCTTTTATCAACAGGTAAATGCAAACTAGAACCATAAGGAGATACCATTACACATCCACTAGAATGGCTCAGATTAGGAAGTAAGAATATCGAATGCTGGAGGATATGCGTAGCAAAGGGAACTCTTACCAATGGCTGGTGAGAGTGTAAAATGAATACAAACACTCTGGAGAATAATTTGATTGTTTTTCATTAAGTTAAAAATATACTTAACATATAACCCAGCAATTTCACTTCTTGGTATTCACCCCCCAAAAATGAAAACTTATGTTGATAAAACACTTACACGTAAATGTTCAAACTTTCTCTATTCATTATGGTCAAAACTTGAAGCAGTCCAAAGGTTCAACAGGAAAATGCACAGCACACACATGTATTCAGCAATGAATGGAACAAACAACTTATACCTGCAAAACGTGCATGAGTATCAAAAACATTATAGGAATGAAAGAAGCCAGACATGAAAGAGTACATACTTCATGAAATCTCATTTATATGAAATTCTAGGAAGAGCACAACTAAGCACAACTAATTTATACTGCCAGAAAACATATTAATAGTTTCCCGGGTCTAGGGGTAGGTAGCAGACGCAATGACTGCAAAAAGACAGAAGAGAATTTGGGGAGGTGATGGAATTGTATCTTAAATTTGGTGGTCGTTGCATGTGTCAAAATGCATTGCTTGAACTGTGCACTTAAAATGGGTGCAGTTTATCGTATGTCAATTACACTTTAATAAAATTCTTTCAAAAGGAAAATACCTGTAGGAGATCGATACTCATAGCTCAGGTTTCCCACCTCCCCACTCACCCCAACCTCACTGAAACACAGCTCCAAATCTGGCAGATATCTTGATGTAGAGACCAACTATGTGCTTGAGACAGGACCCTTTCCCGGGCTGGTCTTTATTCCTAAGTATGTGAAATTGCAGGAGATTTCACCTTGGTTTTTAGAAGGCTTTAGCCTAATTCCCAATCCTCCCACTTAGTTCCAGAATTCACTGTACTTTTGGGGCTCCTCAAGTCTCTAATTTTTCACTCCAGCTCATGTGGTCACTGAAGGCTTACTGTCTTCTCTTTTCATTTTTTCAGAGCCTCTCTGCTTTGGCTAATCCAGACCTTCCTCCAGCACCCAGGATCAGCAAATGCCTTCAAGGAAAGAACAGCTAGTGATTGAGAGTTCATCAGAAAAAGAGCTTCACTCTCTGTGAATTTATATCATTCATGTAGTCCTTGTTATGGACTGAATGTGTTCTCCCAATTCATTTATCAAAGCCCTAATCTCCAATTTGGTAGTATTTGGAGATGGGACATGTGGAAGGTGATTAGGGTTGGGACCCTCATGTTGGCATTAGTGCCCTTATAAGAAGAGACATCAGAAACTTCCACTCTCTCTCTCTAACCATGTACACATACTAAGGAAAGGCTAAGGGAGAACACAGCAAGAAGGCAGCCATCTGCAAGGGAGGAAGAGAGCCTGCATAGGAACCAGTCCAGGCTGGCACCCTGATCTCAGACTTCCAGCCTCCAGAACTATAAGAAAATCAATTTCTGTTGTTTAGGCCACCCAGTCTATGATATTTTGTTAGGACATCCTGAGCAGACTAAGACAGTCCTCATTGCTTCCACAGTTCTCTGATGCTTTTAAAAATATGACTCTTGCAATTCATTTGGCCTTTTCTAGTTGTTGCAGTAGGAACATGGGCTTGACATCACCTGATGTGTTGAACTTTTTAAACAAGATTTCTATATTGCTCTCACTATACAATTATTTCATTGGTTTCACTACATACTTACTACTATCCCCCAATATCCATTCTCCCCTTCTCCCATACTAAAAGAAATGCTACCCTCTAACTGGGTAAACGGCTGCCCAGAATAAAGACTACATTCTCCAGTATCCTTTGCAGCTAGGTATGGATATTTTATCCATTGGATGTGAGCAAAAAGTTGTGGATGATATCCTGGTTGAGTCTTCAGAGGGATCTGCTCTTCCCTCCCCTTTCCTTCTTCCCACTAGTAGGAATAAACATGTGGTGGTATACCATCTGGTGCTCCGTGGACAAAGGTGGCTTAGGAAAAGGGGAGTACAAAAGGGGCCTGCTCCCACATTTTAAGGAAGCAGAGCCACATACCAGCTCAGACTTTTACTTGAGAAAAAAAAATCTATTTTTTCTGGTTTAAAACATCAATGCTTTTTGCCTCTGTCATATGCAGCTAAATTTACATCCCAGTTAATTCCTTTACAATATCTTCATTATTTAGAGTTAGAATGTTTGTGAGTATGTTAATTTATTCGGCTAAGTACTTACTATGTGTTGTGCCAGGCACTGATTATGCAAACTTGCAAGCTTGTGGCCCAGAGAATAAATTTGAACCCCAGATATGTTTTATTTGGCCTAATTTTTTTCAAACTGAGTTCTTTTTTTTAACATTAATAAGATATATATCTGTTTATTTATTTTTTTAACAAGGATTTGCATGTTTATTTGTTCAAATAACAAATACGTAAAATGAGTAAGAGACGAGTAACAAAATACTCTGTAGAAAGTAGGGTTTCTCATTTTCACAAAAACTGGAGATGTAAAACTTATTAAAATATACATATTTCATTTTATAATCTTTACGGTTATTTAAAATAGTTCTCTAAAGTCTTCCAAAAGCATGCAAGTATCAAACTAATTTCAACAGAGGAAAATGAATAAACTTTTCAAAGGCAAACTAATTTCTAAGCAAATCAACAAGTCCTCTTAATGAAAAGTAATCAAGAACAGAAATTAAATATCTAAGTTTAGCAACATAAATTGCATAAAAAATCAGCAAAACAGAGTATAAACACAAGGCAACTTCAGAAAGTTTCTGGCAAAATAGAATTGAAAGATAATGGAAATCTTTCCACTAACTTTTTTTGTTTAAATTTTCCTTTTTTTTAAAAAAAAGACTAGGATCTTAGAAAATTTGTTCTCTGACCACAGTAACAGAAGGAAATTTAGGAAATTCACAAATGTGTTGAAATTAAACAATATTCTCCTAAATAAACAATGGGTTAAAAGAAAAATCATAGGGAAATTAGAGAGTACTTTGAGATAAAGATCAAAGTGCAATGTATCAATATTTATAGGATACAGGGCTCATGCAGTGCTTAGAGGAAAATTTATACTTCTGAACACCTATATTAAAAATAAGAAAAATCTCAAATCAGTAATGTAATCTTCTATCTTAAGAAAATAGAAAAAGTAGAGCAATCTAAACCAAAAGCAAATATAAGTAGGAAATAACAAGGATTACAACAGAAATATATGAAATAGGGAATTAAAAAACAGTAGAGAAAATCAACAAAACCAGAAGTTGATTCTTTAAAAAGATTGACAAAATTTGCAAACTTTTATGTAGACTGACCAAGACAAAGAGTGAAGACTGAAATTACTAAAATTAGAAATAAAGTAGGGGCATTATTGCATTACCACTATGGCTTTTTGCAGTGGTAAGATTTAGTTTCTATTTCTCATTTACATTTTTGTTCTAACTGTCTGTTTTGTTCTTTCTTGTGTATTCATGGTAGTGATTATAATTTTTTAGATTCTAGATGCAGGCCTCCCTTGAGGATTTCTTGTAGGGCTGGTCATGTGGTGATGAACTCCCACAGCTTTTGTTTATCTGGAAAACACACCACTTTTCCCTCTTTTCTGAAGAATAGTCTTTCTGGATATATTATTCTTGGCTGGCAGGGTTTTTTTTCTTTTAGTATCTTGAATATATAATTCCATTTTCTTCAGGCATATAGAGTTTTTGTTGAGAAGTCTGCTGTTAGTCTCATAGAGGTTTCCCTTATAAGTGATTTGACACTTTTCTCTTGCTTCTTCTAACATTCCTTCTTTGTCTTTGAGCTTTGCCAGATTTGACTATAATGTGTCTGGGAGAAGAAGTTCTTGGGTTGAATCTTGTTGGGGATCTTTGAACCTCCTGAATCTGATGGTCCATGTCTCTCCCTATACCTGGGAAGTTTTTCATTATTATTTCATTGAATAGGTTTCCCATGCCTTCTTCTTTCTTCTCCTCTTCTGGAACAACCATGATTCAAATGTTTGTGTGCTTAAGGTTGTCTGCTAGCTCTCTTAGATTTTCTTCACTTTTTAAAATTATATTTTCCTTTTTTTTTTTGTCCACCTGGGTTATTTCAAGAAGACTATCTTCAAATTCAGAAATTCTTTCTTCTGCTTAAGCTATTGGTTGTGGTTTTTAGTTCATTTAGTGAATCTTTCAGTTCCATGAGTTCTGCTACATTCTTTTATAAGGTATGAATTTCTTTGTAAATTTCTTCCTTCATATCCTGGATTTTTTTTTCTCCTCATTTCATTATGTTGTCTGGTCTTCTTGTATCTCAGTGAGTTTCCTTAAGATTGTTGTTTGGAATTCCTTTTCAGTCATTCAAAGGGTTTCCTTCTCTATAGGGTCTAGTATTTGAGAATTACTGTATTCTTTTGGTGGTATCTTATTTTCTTGGGTTATGTATCTCTATGTTGATATCAGTTCATCTCATAGAGCAGTTGCTTCTTCTATTACTCTGGAGTAGGCTTTGAGGAGAGAGATGATCTCTTCTTTTTCCAGTCTCCACTGATGACTCTCCTTGTGTTGGTACAGTTGAGTGTCTGGTAGGCTGCCTGCATGGTGGCAGTGGCTGCTGCTATAGCATTGAGCTATTTTTTTCAGCAGCTGTGGCTGTGGTGTCAGCTGTGGTGGGCCACCCATGTTGAAGTGGTGTTCTTGGTGTGCTCTCTTGCCTGCTTTTTGATGTGGATACTGCCCTCAGCTCCTTGCCTACGAACATGGCTGTGCTCTTTTGCCTGCTTCCAGGCAGAGGGGTTGTGGCCCTTGGCTCCTTGCCTAGGGCCTCAGGAGTGCTCCCTCTGGCCTAATTTTTCCTTTTTTTAAGATCCTATGGAATAATTGCCAGGAGCCAAGTAGAAGTTGTCCCTGTTAGATGACACTTTCTCTTTTTCTTCCAGCCTACTTCATTCATTTATTTATCTGATTACTATTGGAATTAAAGTTTGAGACTCTTCCATTAGAACTACTAAGATATGACATACTTCTTGCTTTCAATATGCTTATATCTTAGAAGAGTGATAAACAGGTATGACAATCACTGCACTATAATATGGGTTGGCAAACTACAGCCTGTGGGCCAAATCTGTCCCATGATCTACTTTTGTAAATAAAGTTATTGTGGGAACACAGTCATGCCCATCTGCTTCCATATGGCAGCTTTCACACTACTCTGTGGCAGAGTTGAATAGTTGGGTTTGAGATGATATGGCTCCCTGCATCACTTTTGCATCTGCTATAACAAATTGTCACAAAGTGGGTGGCTAAAATAACAGAAATTGATTCTCTTACAGTTCTGAAGGCCAAAAATCCAAAATCAAGGTGTCCACAGGGACACACTTCCTCTGGGGGCTTTAGGGAAGAATGAACCTTTTACTTCATCCAGCTTCTGGTGGCTGTGGGCATTCCTTAGTTCATGGCTGCATCACTCCATTCTCTGCCTCTGTGGTCACATTGCTTGCTTCTCTTCTATCTGTCTTCTTTGCTGTGTGTCTTTTATTTATAAGGACACTTGTTATTGCACTAGGCTGTACCCAAATAATTCATAATGATTTCCTCATCTCAAGGTCTTTAACTTAATTACACTTAATTATATGTGCAAGGAAACTTTTTTCTTCTCTTTCTTTTTTTTTTTTTTGTTGTGATAAAAGGTATAAACATAAGGATTGCCATTTTAAGCATTTTTAA